>NC_090651.1:42227022-42527022 GCF_040937935.1 Hyperolius riggenbachi | reverse complement strand
CCCCCCCCCCCCCTTAATATCTCTCCCACAGCAGCCATCATCTAGACCAGGGTTTCTCAATACGTGGTACGCGTACCCCTAGGGGTACGCAAGACTACAGCCGGGGGTACGCACAGTGGCTTAGCTGAGTCATTCCATCTTGGCTGCACTCTCAACACCGCTAAGTGTCCCAAGCAGCGCAACAAGACCCGGTCTGTACGTAGCCGCCCTGCTTGATTGCACAATATATACGGACAGTTGCAGGCAGCAGTGCCAAGGGCAGGACGGCTGGGTCTGGACTGGCACACACAACACGTGGGTCTCGCCTGGAAGAGGAAGTAGGTCTCGATGGAGCAGCTGCAGGCTCCGTGCCTGATTCCTCTGTCTAAGCGAAAGATTTGTTGTTCAGGAGTGTTTTCGGCTACTGGGCTGGCAGCTGCATGTTTATGGTAGCTAAGGCAGCTTCTGACCTTTGTTGAACTGTCAGTATAGCGGACAGTGAGGCCTGGTTTGCATCCACACAGGCTGTCTTTTAACAGCGCCCCGCACGCACCATGCGTGATGTCTCTTCAGCCACGAGGATCCTCACCCCGTGCTGCCCGCTCTATCTGCTCACATTCCTGGGCTCTGCAGAAAGTAACGAAGAAACTGCAGAGGAAACCTAGACTTTGGCTCCCACAGAACTAGCCTGCCACAAAGTAAGGTGGGCACTCAAGGTGTGTGTGTGAGAGACTCAGGAGGTGTGTGGGTGTCTCACTCAGGAGAGGTCAGTCTATGTTGTGTCACTCAGGAGGGTTGTGTGTCTGTCTATCACTTAAAAGGGTTGTGCCTGTGTTGTGTCACTCAGGTCAGAAGTGTGTGTGTGTGTCTGTCACTCAGGAGGGGTGTGTGTGTCTGTCACTCAGGAGAGGTCAGTCTATGTTGTGTCACTCAGGAGGGTTGTGTGTCTATCACTTAAAAGGGTTGTGCCTGTGTTGTGTCATTCAGGTCAGAAGTGTGTGTGTGTGTGTGTCTGTCACTCAGGAGGGGTGTGTGTCTGTCACTCAGGAGAGGTCAGTCTATGTTGTGTCACTCAGGAGGGTTGTGTGTCTATCACTTAAAAGGGTTGTGCCTGTGTTGTGTCATTCAGGTCAGAAGTGTGTGTGTGTGTGTGTGTGTCTGTCACTCAGGAGGGGTGTGTGTGTCTGTCACTTAGAAGAGATGTGTGTGTGTGTGTGTGTGTGTGTGTGTGTGTGTGTGTGTCTGTCATTCAGGAGGGGTGTGTATGTGTGTATAAATAGAGTATGTATGTGTGTCTCTGTGTGTGTAAATTGCCTGTGTTCTCATCGCCCACTGCCAACCTCAGCCAGCACCCTCACCGGTCTCTCCCACCCTTCACACTGCCAGCCTCACCCAGCACCCTCATTTTCCCGCAAGTGTGTGTGTGTGTGTGGGTGAACGCACACGTGTCGGTGTGCGCGCGCACTCGCCGGGGGTACTTTGCAGAGATGAAGTAGAAGTAAGGGGTACTTGGTTTAAAAAAGTTGAGAAACACTGATCTAGACCACAGCAACCCTCATTGCTGGGAATACACGGTACGTTTATTCCCACTGAATCGAGCCGCTGAAGGGGGCCACTGAAAATCAGACGTGCCCCATCACCCGCCGGATCGATTCCCTGCTCGATACCGCGGGTAGGACAATAGAAGAAAACGAGCAGAAGATAAGTGCCCGCAGGGACGAGCAGGAATCGATCCAGGCACCCGCGGGGGCGCCGGAATCGAGTCAGCGGCTCGATTTAGCGGGAAAAAACGTACCGTGTATGCCCAGCATCAGTGTAAACTCTTCAAAGGGGCAGATTCAATAACCATCTTATAGTGTCCTTATCTGAAACAGGAAGCTGTTATGTGCACGCTGAGATAAGCTTGCTACTGTAGCTAAAACAAAACCCTTCCTACAATTCTGCTGGCACTGCACAGTTCCTGCAGTTAGGCTAAGGCACACGGACCATGTAAATAAAAAAAAAATTGTAAAATTGGGGTGACATATAGGGACCCATTTAATGTCTATGTTCTAGCCCCTTTAAGAACCTGATGCTGCTTCATCATACTGAGAGAAGTATAACCTGCCAAAATTAACAGGAGTTTAACCATCCATTGCAGGCAGGATATCACAAGCGCAACAAATGAAAATATATGCTGCTATTTTACAATAGACAACTATCTCTCCAGATTTTAAAACTAAACAAAAAAAATGATGCTCATGGCTGCTACTAATTGTCTAGATTCAGTACACAGTCCTGTTGCTTTCATTGCCGTATGATAAGCTATGGAAAGATTGAGGCATAAGAGGTATATTTTACAAAGCAAACTGCCCCCATGGTAGGTTTTTTTTTTTTATTATAAATTGCTGTAAGCTTATTGCTGCAACTGAAGTCTTGTCACATAACTAGCTGAACAGACACTGTGTAAAAGAAAAAACGTGCACCAATATTTTCTGTGTGTTTTAATTGCCGGTATACCCTTCCACACTGTACATAATGATGCCACAACTGCCTAAGTCCATGGTACTGGGAGGGACAGAATCGGGAACAAAAATGATTGCAGAAGTTATTCACATCACTCTTTCCTGAAATGCAAGGAGGATGGTGATCTGCTTAGGCAGCCTCAAAACACACCCTCAATGCTTTTACAGTAACAGTGAGTGTCAGAGAGCTATGCATTACATATTAGCAATGTAACTGCACATAAGTGCCCAGAAGGATAGCAGTACTGCAACAGTTCAGGCATAATTGTGACTAAAGCCTCGCTGTACAAACCATGCATGCCCAATAAAAAGGACTTGTGCTTGAAGAATTTGCACAAGCACTTCCTTTCTCCAGGCACATGCCATTCATGTATTTGTGCATGCCCAGTTCAAATGTGTTCAGTTGTGGGCAATATCGGTCAATTGATTAAAAATATAAAAGTGGGAACCTGGAGCTAAATTAAGAACATTTTTTCTAGTTTGTCGAATCTAAGATCTTGTATGTAGTCCAAGCACCAAGTAACCCGAGAGCCCCCCAAAAAAACTAAAAAAAAAGTTAAATATGCTTCTCTCCAGTGTAACAGAATACCAAGCAGCTCATAGTGACCCAAAACCACAAGGAAAGTATAGGGGACTAAAACCGAAAAGCGCTGTCTGGATATTAAAATGTGCAAACCAAACTTTTAGCCTATTCAGCTAATTAGGTTTCAAGACTACAGCCACCTTCAGCAACATTTCTACAAGCCATCTGATTTTTCCATTTATAGCTTGCCATTTCCTTTATAAAACTACCCCTCCCCCCATGTTAAGGGCCTATGAGGACTTTCTGCCAACTATTCTCTAGCTTGCAGTGAAGTGGGGCTTCAGTTTAGGCTGTAACAGGTCACGCCTTGTCTATTAGGTGTACAGTACTGAAAAGCATGTATAATGACCGCAGTGAAATCCAAATGGAAGCATTATGATCAGTGCTGCAATCACAGCAACCAAAAGTTATGAGCATTCCTCTACTCAACGAAGCACATGCACCAATTTTGCACCCGTTCCTCCTAGCAAAACTAGTCAAATGTAAAAGGAAAAACCTCACACTTAGCCTGTATACTCAAACTAAGGTTACCTCCCATATCAATAAAAGCTATTGCAGAAGGGAAAAAAAAAAAAAAGATAAACACACAAATACACCACAAACGCCACTTACTTGGGTCTGGTTGCACTGGCTGTTGTTGCCAGTGTGGGTATGTGTTACCCCAGCCTTGAGGAGCATATGGTGCAGGGGGACCACTATAAAAAGAATGATCAATAAATAAAGTACACTGAATCCTACAAACATCTAAAATAAGAGGATCACACTACTTACTGAGGTGCTGGTCCTGGTGGACCTGGGTTATATTGAGGTGGGTTGTAGGGTCCCATTGGAGCACCGGGGCCTGGTGGTCCGGGAGGTCCATGGGGGCCAGGTACACCACCAGGGGGTCCGTGAGGAACTGGTGGTCCTAAGGGATTCACTGGACCCTAAAACACAAAGAAAGGCAATTGAGAATGTGGTGGAAACCTTAACAATCCTTGCATTTTACAAGGGCTTTTTTTTTTTTTTTTTGAGCCATGTTTCCACTATGTACATATCACGGCTTCTGCACACGTTCTGTAGACACCAAGTGTGCTCAAACATTTCCACAGCTACACGATGCAATTTGATAAAACACAAGTGGTGTCTGGAAAAAGGAGATTGCCAGTTAACAACCCCCACCCATGAAAATCCACATTGGACGGAAATTGGCCATATTTGTTTTCTTTCATGGACTGTCAGAGCTAAACACTTAGAGACACTGAAGCAAAAAACAAAATATGATATCATGAATTGGTTGTGTAGTAGGGGTAATTACTAGAACATTGGTAGCAAAAAAAAATATTCTCATATTTTTATTTTCAGTTATACATCTTTTTTTATAACATCGCCTCATTCTCTAATACTTGCAGTTTACACATTAATCAGCATTTTAAAAGTTTTTGCAGAACAGGCAGTGAACTTTTGACCTGTCCTGAACTGTTCTCTGCAAAAGAAAAACACAATACAGCTGAGATTACCTAATCAGAAGTGAGAGCTCTCCACGCAGAGCTCAATGGCTATTTGCATAGATAACAACTGGAGTTTCTTAACTCTTCCTGTACCGGAAACAAATATTAGACTTATGTCTCTGCTCCTAATGCTTTATTTCTTAGCTGTACTACACAACCAGTTCATTATATCATTTTTTCGCTTCAGTGTGTCTCTTTAAAATGCAGACAGCTGTATGAAGTAGAAACTGGACCTAAACCTTACCAATTCTATACTGGATGAAAGCTCAGCGCTCTTCAAACTACTCGGTCTTCCACAGACACGTGTTAAGGTGGGCATGAATGATTCAATTCTCTGTACGACTGATCTATTCGTTCAGGCCCACTAATGGAAGGAAATCTGCTGGCCAATTCCGATTAATGCAACTGATCAATTTCTCGGTCGATTTCATCAATCTGATCAGATTGGATAGCAGCTTTCCTTCCATTTGGCCTCAACAATTGTTTCCAATTGACATTACAATCAAATTAGAAGATTAGAGAATTGTTTAGTTAATGGCCACCTTAAAGTGGTCAAAAACTGATATAACATTCAATAAAAATGTGTTTTCCTACTTATTACTCAGTTATATTTGCTTTTGTGCACACGTAATATTGTCTGTTTACAAATTACAAGTTTCCAAAGTGTAGTTTTTCTTACCTTGAAAGCTGGCATTGCATTGTATTATTTTTCTATTATAACGGCTTTTATTATATATTTAAATCTAATGAGCTAAACTGAACCCTGTGTGCCCGAAACAGAGTTTCTTAGAGAGGTTTTTTTTACATTTCAGTGTTGATACATTTGTGTTTAACAAGTAAAAAAAAAAAGAAAAAAAAAAAGATACTGTTCTCTTCATTTTGGATGCGGATTTGAAGCTGAATAGCAGGACTAAGTGCTTTGTTTAACCATTTCAGTGATCTGCTATAATTTTTTTCTGGGATAGTAGCTTTCCAGCTGTGAGCAATCTTTTAGAGCAAAGTAGAAATGGCTTTCAGAACACTTTAAGGGCCCATTCACACTTGCTGATCTCAAAACGCTAGCGATTTTGCTAGCGTTTGGCAATTAATGCCCCCCCCAAAAAACACCATTCACACATGGCGATTTCTTAGCGATCGCGTTTTGCGCTTCTATAGCGCAAAAACGCGATCGCCTGAAAATAGTGCAGGCCACGCGTTTCCGTTAAGCAGTTTTTGCCCAATTTGCGCAAATCGCCCAAATGAGAACGGGCCAATAGACTTTTACCCTAGCGCTTTGAAAAGTGCTAGCGTTTTGCCGAAACTATCCTCACTGTTCTAAAACAGTGTTTCTTAACATTTTATCGGTGTGTACCCCTTTTAAAACCCTGTACTCATCAAGTACCCCCTAGCATAGTAAACATCATAAGTACCCCTTGACAAATCTCTAAAAATCTATATTTAAATCATCGTACATAATTGGTTCTAAAAAAAATTCCAAGCATTTACTATTGTCTTTAATTAGCTAATATACTAATTGAGTGTTTAAATAAGATTTATCATTATCTAAAACTCTAAATTTGTTATATTTGGTCAAGTAAACCAAGCCCGAGTACCCCCTGGAACCATCAGAAGTACCCCCTGGGGTACGCGTACCACATGTTGAGAACCTAGGTTCTAAAATGCATATTTAGCAAGTGTCCAAAGCATGGTACCTACCCCAATTTTCTCCTCAATAAGCTGCCTTGCGTAATCTATCTGCTGTGGAGAGCCGCGTACTGTAAACATCTTCATATTTGGATCGGAGTTTGGAGGAGGGTTCCTCTGAAGCTCTATTCTGGCTCCAGATTGCTGGCTTATATTTTTAATGGTTTCACCACCTGGGAAATAAAATGACAGCAAACAATAAAAAATACATCAAGCAGATTGGTTTCATGGAAAAGCACGTGATCATTGCAAGACTTCTAATGCTCTGATTTCCAGTGCCATCCATTCTATCAGTTTAGCTGCCACTGCATTAGAACTGCAACCTCCCTGTAATGGTTAAGGGCTCTGCCTCTGACACAGGAGACCAGGGTTCGAATCTCGGCTCTACCTGTTCACTAAGCCAGCACCTATTCAGTAGGAGACCTTGAGCAAGTCTCCCTAACACTACTACTGCCTATAGAGCGCGTCCTAGTGGCTGCAGCTCTGGCGCTTTGAGTCTGCCAGGAGAAATGCGTGATATAAGTGTTCTGTGTTTGTAATTAACCAAGAAAACTTTTCAAAAAAACAAAATGCACAATAAGACCCCACGATGCCCTTCTTCACAGTCCTCTGACAGAAGACTGGAAGAGCCCTCAGCAAAAAGCTAGTGCTCTCTGGTACAAGTTCATACCTTTTCCAATAATAAGTCCGGTTTTCACAGTAGGAACAACAAAGTTAAACTCCTGTAATCCACCTGGAGGGCCCATATTCCAGTTGCCCTGTCCCCGGCCTCTTCCCCTTCCACCTGGACCAGGACCACCGCCATTTCCAGCCTACACAAACACAAAGAAAATAAAGAGGTATTGTATTTCAAAAGTAAAAAGACTAAAAACAAAAATACTTGTTTCCTAGTAACACTGAATAAGACCATGTTTTGTAGAGCAGTTGCATTTTTCTTTATTATAGCCCCCCTCCAATACATAGCTATCAATCAAGGGTCAGCTGGCCCCGTTCACATTTAAAATGGCAAAACTAGCACTTAGCTCGAGTGATTTTACCACGATAAGTGCGGTAAAAAAAAATATCACTGGACACTTCCACGATTTCAGAGCGATCATGGTCAGCGCTTTATAAGCACTGTACCGTAATCGCCACGAAAATGCTGCAGGTAACACGTTTGCGACTGGCGTTAATCGTGAAATGCCAGCGATCGGCACCATTTGTGGCGGTGAGAGCCATAGGGTAACATAGCACTAGCGATTACCAGGAATCGCTTGCTAATCGCTTAAGTGTGAATGTGCCCTTACAGATACTCCGCTTTCCTGCTACAGACATCACAAGGGATGGTCAATGAAATGCAGGTTCAGAGTTGATACAAAACCTATCCAGCTAGCGAATTGACCAAGTTTAGCAGCTGGATGAAATCTGCATGAACTCATAACTTTCTAACATTGCATTGAACTTCTTTAGTAACAACTAATTTATAAACTATTTGCACATTACAGCTTCCCCAAAACTTGCATAAGGGTTTGTTCACACTGCAGGCTTTTTTTTAAGTGCTAAAGCTCTTACACAATGATTCTCTACGACTGAGGTTCTCAACGTGCGGTACGTGTACCCCAGGTGGTACTTCTGATGGTTCCAGGGGGTACTTGGGCTAGATATACTTAACCAAGAATAACAAATTTAGACTTTTAGAAAATGATAAATCCTATTTAAACACCAAATTAGTATTTTAGCTAATTAATAGCAATAGTAAATGCTTGGAAATTGTTTAGAACCAATTGTCATGTACTACGATTAACCACTTCTCTACCACAGGGTTTTTCACCTAAAAACCACAGCAATTTTAACATTTCAGGGAGGCAAGGGTTAATGGGCTTAATGGGGGTATAATTTATTTTAAAAAACCCTCACTGATGCTGATCACTCACTAATGCTGTATTGGTTATCTGAGATCCTCTCACGAGTGATCTCAGTAACTGTAACAGCATAGTGACTGATTCAATGTTTACACACATTCTGAATGAATGAGCACTGTCATTGGCTTTGGCAGTGCTCATTCAAACTTGTAAGCACTTTGATTGGCTGACCAGCGGGTGCCGAACGCGGCCGCACATCCGCGTGCACGAGACCGCGCATCCGCGTGCACGCGATCGCGCACGCGAACAGCGGGAAAACAAACAGGAGACGCCTATCTACGCCCCTGTGCCCCAGGTGAATTTTAAAGGGGCGTAGATAAGCGTGGCAAGGGTTGCTAAGTGGTTAAATATATATTTGTCAAGGGGTACTTGTGCCAATGTTTACTATGCTAGGGGATACTTGGTGAGTACAGAATTAGGGGTACATACCAATAAAATGTTGAGAAACACTGCTCTACGAGATAGTTCATATCTAAGCGGTTCGGTTCCGATGTGTTTAGATAAGCGGTGCTTGAGCCATTTTTGAGGCAATTCCGTCTCACTAGATATAGAGAGAGATATATCTATCTCTCTATCTATATATAGAGATCTATCTATATATTTATATATCTATATATCTAAATATCTATATATCTATATATCTAGCTATATCTCTATATATCTAGCTATATCTCTACCCCTATATCTCTACACCTATCTATCTATCACATGGTGGCTTGTCTATGGTTGACTTAAGTATCTGGCTTTTTTTTCCCTGGCTCCCAATAGCTTTAAGAGTGCACTGAGCATAGAACCAACTTCCTATAAGGGGGTTAAAGGAAAACTTAATTTCTGTAGACATCCCGGCAAAAAGTTACAGCAAGTAAACCATGAGTCCGTACTGTGTGGAGCGCGCTTGTAGCGCTGAAATACAAACCTGGACACTGCGCAGAAGGTCATTAATAATCTCTGCAGCGTGCTGACATCTGTCTGGAGGACCTGAAATCTGTGCTATTCTCTCTGGGGTGGATCCATCATCTGCATTAAAAACACATTCTGTCAGAAACTGGTCATTTCAGAACAATGAGGCAAAAGTGAGAACCAAGAGAAAAGGATATACAAACCTGGCTTAAACTGTATTCTTACGCCTGCGTCACCCTGAATTTTCTTAATCATTTCACCATTTCTGCCTATAACAATGCCGACTGCAAATCTTGGTATGGGTACCTAAAACAAAAAAAGGTGATGTAGAAGACAGCAATGGTTTCCAAATCCTACACCTTTTCAGAGATGCAGAGTCCCAAGAAAGTTCACAGGGAAAAAATGACAAGTTCAAGCTATCAAGTACACAAAGCAGTGACACTGGGATTTACCAACAGATTAGGTGCGCAGAAACTACGTTATCGGACCACATGCACTTTGCCTTCAAGCATTAATTTACACTACCTACTAGACTATAACCTCCACCTTCCAAACCTATTACTAAGACCATACTATACCCCAGTCTTAATCTGTTCTTATCTTCCTTCCAACCACCTGTGTGAAGTATGTGTAAATCTGGTGCAGCACCCTCTATTTGGTGCGGGGTTACCGGTTACTGGCCGGTGTAACTTCAGATATTTGTTAAAGCGAGATTGTCACCATAAAAATCAAAATTTCAACAAGCACAGCAACAGGTCTGAGTGTATTAAGTGATAAAGATGCTAATCCTGCATTCAAAACTTTCTGCTGTTATGGTTTGGAGTTATCACATACCTTAGGAGCACTGGCCCTTTAATAGCCATTGCCATTCGGTTGCATGCTGGGGGTTATTTTTTATCTAGAATATATTCCTCTTACTTTTATTTCCCTGCCTAACTGAAACATGATCCGCTGCTCACTTGTGTTTACAAGAAAGGCTGAGGTGACTCAGCGGTTGGAGGAAAAAAAAAAAAGTTAATTACATCAGTATTTAGCCTCAAAATGTGGGCAAAAGACATGGTTCCCGCCAGGAACAGAATTTTCATATACTATATAAAATTCACCGAAATCAATACATGTTATGTAAGTAGATCAAGTATTTACTTGTGTGTTTTCCCTGGCATAGTATGGCTAATCCTCCTGCTTTAACCACTTAACGACCGCCTAACGCCAATAGGCATCGGCAGGTCGCAAGTGGTTTTCCCATGGAAACAGCCGCTCTTTTCATGTCAGTTCACGGAGGGTGTCTCCGTGAACAGCCTGCGAGCCTACGGCTCATTGTAAACACGCGGGGAAGAAATCCCTGGTGTTTACATCATACGGCACTGCTGCTCAGCAGCACCGTAAAGGAGGTCGACGATCCCCGGCATTTAATAGGCCGAAGCCTATCAGAGGCGGCGCAGGACGGATCGCCGTGCTGTGCCGCCCATAGGAAGGAGGGAAGGACAGGGAGGCTGGGAATCGCTGCGAAGGGGGGCTTTGAGGAGGTCCCCCCCCCCCACCACACAGAGCGGCGGCGATCAGACCCCCCTCAGCAGCAGGTCATCCCCCTAGTGGGGAAAAAAGGGGGGGGAAATCTGATCGCCCTGCGTGCCTCCTGATCTGTGCTGTGGGCTTTACTCACCTGGGGCTTTCTCCAGCCCCTAGCAGCAGACTGTCCCACACTGTCACCTCCGCTGTCCCGGTCCGGAAGCCGACCAGCCGCTGTCAATCAAGCCCACGTTGTACGGGCTTACTGCGCCTGCGCAGTAAGCCCCGTACAACGTGGGCTTGGGTGACAGCGGCGGTTTGCACATGCGCAGTGCGGACGACCTCGGGGTCGGCTTCCGGACCGAGACAGCGGCGGGGGAGCGGAGGTGACAGCATGGGACAGTCGGCTGCTAGGGGCTGGAGAAAGCCCCAGGTGAGTAATTTTTTTTTTTTTTTTATTAAATACGCCTGATGACTGACTCCTGTGGATGTTTTCCCTCACTCCACCTACTTACCATCATCAGTTTTGCTTAACCCCAAGACTGCTTCTAATGTATGTATCCTCACCAGATACCATCCCCTACCCCAAATGTAACTAATAGACCCCATCTCCATAACCACTGAAATAAACATGCATACCAAAGGTGAAAGCCCTGAACCTTTACATAATCGTGGATTTCACATTCACTTCTGTGGCCCCACCACATTCATGGTTTTACTACTATAATTCCTCAGCCGATCCCCTTCCCAATATTGTGTTTTCCACATGCTCAAATCTGTCCCACCACGAAAGTTCAGAACTATTACTCTGTCCTGCGCTAAACCACTTTGTGCCCCACACACACAGAATTACAGGTTCAATGTTGTTAAGTAATCATACTTACATCTATTCCTTCATTTCCGCCTATTCTTGAACCATAGTCATTCCTTTGCTCTCTGAAACCTCCTTGGTCACGTATTAATTCTAACACCATATCCTTCGCTTGCTGTAAAGAAAAGAAAATGTGGTTAATGACTTTGTCATGCATTAAAAATGTGATATACCAAGTGTCTTTAGAGGAGCACCTGCACTTTATATGGATCTCCAGTAATTCGTAAAGGCTTGTCCGATCCCGTGTTTTGTGGTCCATCCTGAATCATGACCATTTTGACTCCAGTACGTTCCTGAATTAAGAAAAATGATGAGTCCCTCCATTAAAGGACAAAACATGTGAGGTATATGGAGGCTGCCATGCTTATTTACATTTAAGCAATACCAGTTGCCTGGCTATCCTCCTGCGTCTAATACTTTTAACCATGGAACCCTAAGAATATACAGATCAAGGTTTCTAACATTGTCCGATCAGACAAGATTAGTTGCATGCTTGTTTCTGGTGTGATTCAGACACTACTGCAGCCGAACAGAGAGGCTGCCAGGCAACTGGTATTGTTTAAAAGGAAATAAATATGGCACCCTCCATATCTCTCACTTCAAGCATCCTTGAAGTTCCTTTACTCAGGAACAAGAACAAAGGTATCTTATCTTACCTGAAGCTGTTTTATCGTTTCCCCTCCCTTTCCAATGACCAATCCAGCTTTCCCAGACGGAATCATAATTTCTTGCACTGAAGTGCCACCCCCATCTCCATGGAATCCAGGGGTGGGTCTTCCCTTTTCAACAATCTGGTCGAGTAGTCTCTTCGCAGTCCTTCAAAAACAGCAAAAGTTGTTAGTACCCTAAGTTACAACTAAATAGGTTAGTAACCCAAGCTAAGCTAAATCAAATGACAAAATGTGCTTTACTCACTGGACAGAATCAGGGGATCCAGTTAACATACAGGACCTGTCAGGCATTCCACCACTATCTATAAATGACAGAAAGAGAAGTGTAAGTTCCATGCACATACATAGGGGAGAAAAAAAAATTCTCATTAAAAATCCACATTTAAATCCACCAGGATGCTGTAATTCCTTTAACGGCAACATGCAGTTCAGCAAATTGAGGGCTTTACTGTGAGACAACCACATCTGACGCCAGCCTTAGATGAAGGGTTTTACACTTTGTTCATTTTCAAAGAGTGGCAAATTATTTATAGAACACAAATACGCTGTACCACTCAAGAGGTCTGCTGCACTTTAAAGCAGGTGTCATTCTATGGGCTCAATAGCTATGCATCAGAACACATGTCCCCATCTACATACTTGCATATTGCACAGAGTCATGCTGCTAAAACCAGCTCAGCAACACAACAGTGCTTCCCAGGCCCTTAGCTCTTCCCAGCCTCACCTACTTGTAGTGCCAGGCCTTGCAAGTTCACGTCTGTTAAACGCAGGCCCTGATCAGTACTGTAAGTGTGCAGAACTTGCTTTAACCTCCCTGGCGGTAAGCCCGAGCTGAGCTCGGGCTATGCCGCGCAGGGGGAGATCTCAGCCCCTGGTGGGGCGATTTTATTTCTGTAAATTGCTGTGCGCGCAGCCAGCACTTTGCTAGTCGCGCGCACAGCTTGATCGCCGCCGCTCTGCGGCGATCGGCCGCACGCAGCGGCTGAAGAGGGCCCCCCCCCGCCAGAGCCTTGCGCTGCCCGGATCAATGAGTTCCGGGCAGCGCTATGGGCTGGATCGGGTGTGCCTGACGTCAGGACGTCGGCTGACGTCCATGACGTCATCCCGATCGTCGCCATGGCGACAGGAGAAGCCAAACAGGGGAACGCGTTATATACGCGTTCCCCTGTTTGCTATAGATGCCGGCGACGATCGGACTAGAGGGCCACATGCGCCCTCTAGTGGTGTTTCATGTAGCTACCACTCTGGTAGCTTTACATGAAACATTAAAAAAAAATAAAAAAAAATTGGAATTCTGCAATTTTTGCAGAAAAAATTAACCGCCAAGGAGGTTAAGAAAGGGCGGAGATTTCACAAGCTAACTGTTTATATAGCTGCCTCCGTTCTCTCTAAAAATAAAACCTTGTACATGCTTGATAAACTTGGCCAAGGCAATAATTTGGCATGGCCTAGAACATAATCCAGATACCGCAGCCCCCTGACTGCATCCTAAAAACTTCCCAGAGGAGCACAGGAGCCTGGGCCAATTCACTATCAGCAAACCCAGAGAGACAGTTTATTAGAAATCATGAAGATGGTAAGCAAGAAGTGAGACTTGGCATTAGTCCTTGCAATATACAAGGAGGCTGCCCTACTAGTAACAGAGCTTCATTCTAATAAAAATGGGCAGTCTCCTTCGTTCTTCACCCCACTGCATAGATCAAATATCTAAGATGGTACTATACACACACACATCTATTTTCCTATTTACCTGCTGGGAATGGATTTCCCAAAATTTCAGATTGAAAGAACCAATAGAACAAGATGGAAAATTTAGACCGATTGGGAGCAGGGCGAGAGCAGTGGTAGATCGATGGTCTATAGCGTTGCATCAAACAGTGCAACACTGGTTCGATCGATTTTCAATAGAATCCCTGAAGGAATCTACTGAAAATTGATGTGCAGCATGTGGTAGGAGGAATGGATTCCTCCTGAATCTAATCTTCTCACAAAGGAATTGATTGTTTTGGAACATTGGGTGGAAATATACAAGTGTGTAGCCAGCTTTACCCTCACAAAAAGGACTACTCCTTTGAATCTAAGTACAAAGACTTTTCACAAGCACAGCAGACAAGGCAGGGAGAGGGCTGTAGATCAATGAAAACCCAGGGGAGAACATAGCTGTGAAGCCAGCCAGTTTTATAAAAATAGCCACATTTCGAAGTCATGCAGCAGCAGTAACTATCCAAACAAAGGCATACTGCTTGATCCAAAAAAAAACTGGCCGGATGAGATAGAGCGCCCCTTACTGCCACTCCTTTTACCAGATAGCCTGCTTTCCCCCTCCCTCTCCCCCTCCACACACAAAATGGCCATGAAGAATAAGGGTGGCCACTAATGATCCAATCTTTTTCATCCAATCTTACCATTTCTATGTAATATAAGGTAACTGTCTGAAGTATCCATTCAGTATATTCACTGTTTACCCTTATACTACATAGATTTGGTAAGATTGGATGAAAAAGATTGGATCATTAGTGGCTACCATAAGAATACGCTCTGTGCTCTCTTCCAGGTGGGGGATAATGCAGCACTGAGAGGACACAGAGGCATGCACCCCAGATGGGAACATGACTGTGTCCCATTTATTATTACATGAAAAAACTTAACAAAATTCAAGCTAGGATGGAAAAAAAAGGGCCGCTAGATTTCAAAACAATAAGTCATTTTTATGACACCTTGTGACTTGTAAATATAAATGCACTTCCATAAAGTATCGGCATACCTGGAGCAATCTGAATCTTGCAGCCAGATTCCTGTTGAATCCGTGATATCTGTTCACCGCCTCTGCCAATTACTGAGGAGACAAAGAAAAAAACAAAACCGCAAAATAAATGTAATGCTCGGCCCACAGAAAAAAAAAAAAAATTTGCTGCAAGAAAATATAACTTACTGAATCCAACCATTCCATCTGGAACTTTGTACTCCTCTGTGACAACAGCCCTGAAGAAAAACATTCACATTAGAGCACTTTAAAATATAATATTTCCACCCTCTGATTTACCCCATTCCACCTGATGCAGCCGTTCCATCTCCGCCCCCACAAATAGAGTGCTACACAACACCCACTGGTCACAGAACTTTACACCTTGTTCTGTTTGGCAATTATACATCCAACTACATCCCATTATGAAACCAGAGATTATGTATGATCATAACAAATGATCATGCAGATACACTGTTGTGCTGTAAAGCAATTTACTAAGAAAATATTCCTCCCCGTGGGCATCATTTGCTCAACACAGCTTAAGTCATACATTTCCCAGGGAGAGTTATAGCCTTGTCATATTTAAAGTCAACAAGTACAAAGTAAACTGCAAAACAGCTCTACAGTAAAAATGTTTGCAAAATCTACTGTTACATTTAACCCATACTATGTAGGATAATGCCAGACCTGTTGTATAGATTTAGAGTATGCAGGTGTGTGACCAGGGTGCACAAGGAGCACAGACATTGTTTTTTCTGTCCCGATTCCCAACAGCTCTATTCACTAGCTAGGAGCTACTCTACATGCTGTACACCAGGCGTTCTCAACCAGGGTTCCCTGAGCACTCTGCAGGGGTTCCTTGGCATTTTCCCCCATCGTGGGGTGAGTATAATAGAGCTCACTATAATAGGTGGTAATGTAACAAGCACTACATTGGGGGCTCAGGAGACAGTATGATTGGCAGTGTAATAGGGAGTAGTGAAATAAACAGCCACACATACTTTTAATCACTTCAGGATCTCTGCTACGCTTATCTACGCCCCTGCAGGGGAGTAGATAAGCGTACTATTTACCGACGCCGCTCACATTCGCCGCATTTCTCCCGTCCGCAATCCCCGTGTGATTGGGGAATGGATAACAGCCGTTTCCATCCCCAATCACCGAGTCTCCCATGACTTACAACTTCCTGCAGCGTTGATCGGAAAAAAATCCGACAGAAACAGTATGTAAACATTGGTTCCGTGTTAGATATACTCAACACAAAACAGTCTAGCACCATCTTGTGGCCAAAAAGTTAAAATACATCCAAATGCACTCTAAACACTAATTCATAGGAGAATTAAATAGTTTATTATTATTATTTTTAACCCCTTCCTCAGATACCAAAACAAAAACATGTTTGTCATTACTGTGGATTTTGTAATTAAAGTCTTGGAATTATTATAATATAAAAACAGAAAACGGAAAAATAGACCCCTTTATTTCCAAATAAATTATTATTGCCATACATTGTACTAGGGACATGATTTAAATGTAATAACCGGGACAAATGAGCAAATAAAATGTGTCTGTTTCATCAATAGCACATTTTATTTTTAAACTACAATGGCTGAAAGCTGAGAATGGTGTTTTTTCTTTTTTTTCTACTTCCTTGCAAAATACATATAAATAAAATAACTGTTAGCAAAAAGTACTGCCCAGAGAAAGCCTAGTTTGTCCCACAAAAAAACATGTCAGCTCAGTGTGATAAGTAGAAATAAAGTTATAGGCAAATGAAATTTCTCTGGTCCTGAAGGCAAAAAAAACCTGTGATCCTGAAGTGGTTAAAGACCATGCCTCCTGCAAAATAAATGCAGGGGTCCCTTGAGATCCAAAAGTTATTTGCAGGGTTCCTCCAGGGTAGAAAGCTTGAGAAAGGCTGCTGTACACCGTTCAGGTAGGGCCTTGCAACTGGGCCTTTCAAAAACTCCACCTCTCACTTCAACAGCAGGACTACTGTACTATACACCAGGTCTACTTACAGTTATGGAGCCCCAAGTTGTGACATAGGAAAATCCCCTCCCCCCAAATCTGCTTGGTTTGTGGAACACCTTGTACTGATTTAGCTGTTCCAAATATATTTTTAGGGATCCACCCAAGCAGATCTAGAGAAAGCAAGTAAGTGCAAAAGGTATATTCACCTGCATTTACTCCATCCACTATGCCAGACAGATAGTGCAATTGTCATTAATTTAAACTCTGTTCTATCCTGACAAACCCTTACAGCTGCATCTACAGAGTGGAGGGCAAACGTTAGGGACACAATTACTGTTAAATTTGTTTCCTCACATTATTTAAAATCAGGCTCTAGGCAATGTTTGCATTATTTTACCCACATTTTTGTATAATGGTTTATCACCTATAGTAAACTACTATGTGGCTATATTGGTCAACATATCTGCAGAAAGCACTGAACTTATTTGAAAAACCTACTTCTAAAATGTTACCACTTCTAATGTGTTCTCCCTTCCTGCCTTGGTTTAAAACCCATCCCTCTGATGTTTATAATCGGCACATGACTAACCTGTATTTCCATACTCTGTTTACTTAAGTGCTAGTTTTTACCACAGTGGTAGTGACTGGGTTGTGTTACTGATCAGAGCTGCAATTTAAGACAAGCACAGAAGCACTAACACTATGTACACACTTCAGATTTTCCTGAGGTGAAAAGGAATGCTCATGAGCCTTATGCTGGAAATACACGGGTCGATTCTGGCGCTGTGCTATCCGCAGCATAAGATTAAAATCTAGACAATATACAAAAGTCCTATGATGTCAAAATTGTAGTTAGTAATTGGCATAGTAGATCACTAACGCTCACTCTACTAATCCTGTAGTAAAGATTTTCTGAATTCCCTGCAACACTGCATCCATTGCTACCATTCTTTAAAGGACTTCCGAGGCCAAAATGAAGAAAATTACATACCTTTTTTTTTTTAGCAGAATCCACGGAGGACGTCCTGCGCGTCCCCCGCTCCGTTCCGCCGTCAATGCAGGCCTTTACGTAACCCCCAGGGCATGGCCCGACCCCAGCGAACGGGTCGCATAGATTTCACCTCTAGCCATACCCCCTTTGCCCTTTTCTTGGGTATGGTAACTGATTACTCATGAATTTGGGTCTGTGTGCTGAGTTTAAAAAAAAAAAAAAAAAAAAAAAAAAAAAAAAAAAAAAAAAGATTCCACCTCTAAGATGGCTGCCGCCTTGATCCGCCCACGGCTGCGCAGTACGCTTTGCCACGAGTGCGACTGCGCAGTGATGTAAGCGCGTCCAACGTACACTTGGGGAGCATGCCGGGACCCACTACGCGGCGAGAGGCGGGCTAAAGGCTGCGCAATCGCAGCAAAGTGTACTGCGCAGCCACGGATCAATGCGGCGGCCAACTTAGAGGTGGAATCGATGCGACCCGTTCGCTGGGGTCGGGCAATGCCCTGGGGGAACGGAAAGGCCTGCATTGACGGCGGAACGGAGGACGCGCAGGACGTCCTCCGTGGATTCTGCTAATGAAAAGGTATAGTGTCATTTTCTTAATTTTGGCCTAGGAAGTCCTTTAACTGTTGCCCCAAATTGTTTTTTTAGGTTACAAAAATTGTTTTTTTATGAAGCTACAATAGTTTACAAAACTTGGGCACCTTGTCGTACCCCTGAATGCCACCCCAAGAGGTTCCTAAGTGTAGGTGACAGGGCTGTGAAGTCAGAGCAATTTTTGGGTATCTTGAGTTTGTTTCATAAACTGAGAAGTCTGGATTATTTTTGTTCTGACTCCACAGCCATGGTGAGATTTACAATGAAAAGCAGGGGGTCTAGTGTAGGGTTTGCATCTTCATAAACAAAACTCCTGTAATGTTGCACGCCATGTGATACATATCAAGTTTAAAAAAAAAATAAATTAAAAAAAAAAATTCACCATGCCACCTCTCAGGTGGCCAAGTCTAAAGCCATGTACACAAACTAAATGGTTCTTTGCCAAGTCTAGACTGGAGTTTTTTCTTAAAATTATTCTTAAAGCAATTCTGATGCATTGTGTGGATATTACAAATGATATATTTGTTTTCCAATACAGGTGTTAAGTCATTTATGCAAATAAGCTTGTCAAATAGATTGTAAATTCAGTCTGTTTCCTGAAAAGTAAATAGAAGCTAAAAGAGTGAGCAAGGGCATGTGACAAGGTCAATGCAGGAAAGCTAAAAGAGCCATTACTATTGTTTGTTTTTCATCCCAGCAAAGCAAATTTGCCCCAGCTTCTGTTTAGAATTATTAAAGGTGCGTACACACACTACTACAGAGAAAGACTGGTCCGTCACACCCTCCCGCTGGGCGGATCGTTTAGAAACAGCCTCATCAGTCAGCAGACAAACTGTACACGCACTACTGTTGGGAGAACGACCGCCCAGCGGGAGGGTCCGACGGCCCCGTTGCTCTCAGTAGTAGTGCGTGTGAACGCACCTTAAGTCTTAAAATGAAGCCCTTAAAAACTTAAAGCGGAATATAACCCTGCATTTCAACTTTGCTCTAAAACATTTACAGTATATTATATGCAACCAGCATTTTTTTTTTACTAGTCCAGCATTGGAAGGGTTACACAAGGCTTTAAAGTTCCTGGAGATTTCTGCAGATGCATCAGAAGCTGAAATAGATACATTTTGTTTACATAAATGTATCTAAGTGTTGAATGTGACTCATCTCTCTGACTGAGAAGGAGCTTGGAGGACAGCCAAAGAGTGTGTAACATTTATCAATAGATACATTCAACTAAATAGAATGTAGCAATCTGAACTTCTGCATATCTCTCCACGGAACTTTAAACCTCTGTGTTTAACCCTTCCAATGCTGGTCTAGTTAAAAAAAAAAAATGCTTTTTGCATATAATATGTTGTAAATAATATTTTAGAGCAAAGTTGAAATGCAGGGTTATATTCCGCTTTAATTTAACACAAAAATATGAAACCCAGCTCTAGGTTATATTTAGCTTTTGTTAATCACGTACAATCATTACGTTTATTTTAACTTCAGGTTTGCTTTAAGGCCTTCATACTAGACTGGGCTCTGTTCACGGATGCTCAACGAGACGTTAATTTTTTCTGAGCCGAGGCAAAATTTTACACCACTTGGAAATTGACCAATGAAATTCAACAGCATTTAAATCAATCATCTCAATGACCACCCCTAATGAATAACATTACCGAAGGACAGTATCCTCCCAGCAATGCAAGCAGTTTGGATTTTCTGGTTTGAGAGCTCTGCAAATGCATTATAGCAGCTACAGATATTTGTATTTTTTTTTATTTTGGAAAGCTTATCAAATCTGTAAGCCAATTGCCCTGCAAGTAGTACAGATACAGCAGTTAGCATAGACAAAACACTACTTCTTACAAAAGCTTACCTCTGTTGTTGGAACATGGGGGCCATTGGTGCGAATGCTTTTAAAGAAAAAAACAAAAACATGTATAATTCTGTATTACATACACGGGCTGAAATAAAACGTATGCAAGTTTATACAGTACTTACAATCATTTGTAGGAGCAATTTTCTTTGCCTCTGGCTGATCTAAAACATTATAGAAAAAAATTACCATCCAGAAACTGCTTTGTGCCATACCCATAAAAACCCACTAAAAAAACAGTGCCTCTTGAAAATACATCAAGGTAAAGCACAGAAGGGCATGTAAAACTTCGTGAAATTCCACTTTAAAATATTGCATAGGCGCATACAAGCAGTTATGCAATCTGTAAAGAGTTAGGAAAATTCTCTTAACATTAGAATTTGCAGCCAGCTATGAATGCCTAAAAAGTGCTGGGACAAATTGCATCAACCAAGAAACGTTAGTACTATATAGACAGCAACTCGTCTTCCTGCACAGGCAAGTAATCAGGTGAGCACAGATAGAGACATCTGGAATTGTCAGGTCAGAAACCTCAAAAAACAAAATGGTGTGAAAAAGGTTTCCAATATATTTGTGTGTAAGATATCTAACTATATCTGAATTCAAGTGGACATCCAGCCTGGAAATGACAACCCCTCAGTCGTCCTGTAAAAAGTTGTAATTACCTGCGCCCCCCCCCCACAAAGCCCCCGACTTGTGGTGTGTGTCCTGCTGCCACCAAATAGAGAAACACCATTCTATTTACTCTCTCAATGGTGTAAACAGAATTAAGCTTTTCCTCAGGGTGCAGGGGCCACACACCAGAAGCCAGGTGATCGGGGTTTTCAGGGCAGAAGACATCACAGGCAATTATAACTTTCTTTTACAGGAGGACCGTGGGATTAGCATTTACAGGCTGGATATTCACTTCAAGGGATTCTTCTTAAAAGTGGAATTACACTTGAAGATACGCTGCCAAGAATTTTTATTTTATAACGAGAACCAGTAAATGGATGGAAACTGATGGGTTGTTATGAGTAACAGACATGCCTTTTTTTCAGAAGTGTCTGTAAGTATGCAAAACAAATCAAATAATTTCATATGAACCATTTTATTTTTTCTCCAACGGAGCAGGGAAACCTAAGAATCTGCCAGGTTTACTGTCTGTGCCCCTGTCAAGATTCTCTTTAAAGGGAAGGTCCAAGCAAAAAAAAAAAAATGAGTCACTTACCTGGGGCTTCTACCAGCCCCATGTAGCCATCCTGTGCCCTCGTAGTCACTCACTGCTGCTCCAGTCCCCCGCTGGCAGCTTTCTGACCTCAGAGGTCAGGGCCACATTGCATACATTTTTACGCATTCCAGCTAGTGCAGGAACAAAAATGTACGCGTTGCACCACTAACGCACCACTAACGCGTAAAAATGTATGTGTTAATGTTTCTGCACTAGCGGGAATGTGTAAAAATGTACGCAATTCAGCCCTGACCTCCGAGGTCAGAAAGCTGCCAGCGGGGGACTGGAGCAGCAGTGAGTGACTACGAGGGCACAGGATGGCTGCATGGGGCTGGTAGAAGCCCCAGGTAAGTGAAACTCATTTTTTTTTTTTGCTTGGACCTTCCCTTTAAGTCTTTGTTTTGGGTATACAACAGGAAGCAAGTGGTCTCCAAATGGCAACACAGAAAGCAACAAAATACACTTAAAGCGAAATATAACCCTGCATTTCAACTTTGCTCTAAAACATTATTTACAGTATATTATATGCAACCAGCATTTTTTTTTACTAGACCAGCATTGGAAGGGTTACACACAGAGCTTTTAAGTTCCTGGACAGAACTGCAGAGGCATCCTAAGCTGACAGATACATTTTGTTTACATAAATGTATCTAAGTGTGGCACGTGACTCACTGACTGAGAAGGAGCTGGAGGACAGCCAGAGAGTGTGTAACATTTATCACTTGTTACATTCTATTTAGTTAAATGTATCTATCTGAACTTCTGCATATCTCTCCACAGAACTTTAAACCTCTGTGTTTAACCCTTCCAATGCTGGTCTAGTATAAAAAAAAAATTGCTGGTTGCATATAATATGCTGTAAATAATGTTTTAGAGCAAAGTTGAAATGCAGGGTTATATTCCACTTTAATGATGTAAGGTAACAACAGCGGTAAGGCCCTAACTAGGCATGGTCAATTAGATGTAAATTATTCAGAGTTGATGCAGAATTATGCAAATCTTGCACGCACACGTATGCAGCTTGAAATTAAACCAATCGAATTCCCCCTTAGCAGGATGTAATTAGCCCGTTTTCAAGCTGCATACATTTGCACAATCCTGCATAAACTACATTTTCATGTTATTGACTATCCCTAGTCCAAAGCTATCATATATTTCAATATTTCACTAGGCAAAACTGGTGTAAAAGCAATTCATTAATGCAATCATCTCTTAAACATGGCTCAGTGAACTTCTAATGGCTGAAAAATGCCATAATACTGCATGTCAAACTATTAATATTGGGTGACAACCAAATACAAACTAAGCCAGCCACACCAATCGCTTATATAAAATTGTCAAGGAAGCCACCAATCACAAAGCACCAAGTATGGTCTGAGGGGTCCAATTTGAAAATCCTAATAAGTATTATGTAGAAATATCACTGGACCCAAGGACATGCAGTATAACCCCAACCTACATCATTTCCCTAAAGAGAACCCGAGGTGGGGATCTTAGAGTTAAAGCTATACACAGAGGCTGGGTCTGGCTATAGTGCCCAGCCTATGTTGCTAGTTGAATTTTCCCTAAATCAGCCCTGCGCTCTGCACTAGCCCATAAATTACAGCCAAGCTGTTGGGCTCTGTTTCCCTTTCTAGTGTCACTCACGCCGCCCCCCCCCGCCTCCCTTCCTTCTAATCAATGGCGAGGGAAGGGACGTGGGCGGGTATCGGCGCTCTGCAGGAGGCGGGGGAGCAGCGCGAGTGGCACTAGAATGGTAAACAGAGCCCGCTGCGACACGCTCAGTGTCGTCAGCGCGGCTGTAATTTATGGGCTAGTGCAGAGCGCAGGGGGGATTTAGGGAAGATTCAACTAGCAACAGAGGCTGGGCACTATAGCCAGACCCAGCCTCTGTGTATAGATTTAACTCTAAGATCCCCACACCTCTGGTTCTCTTTAAATGTAGTTTCTATAGCTTAGTTCTGCAATATTATAGCTTAAAGAGTGCTTCCACAGTGGGAAGTTACAGGCTCATGTTACAGCAGCTTGTAACAGCAGCCTAACTCACAGCACATGTTCTGTTAGAGTATACTGCATGAGTCCACTAGCTCTTGTTCCTAGCCACATGGCTAATTAACATTCACTGCACAGTAGTGTTGTCCGGATCATGAACCATTAGGATCTTTGATCCAATCTTTTTTGTGAGTCGAATCATCAGGAAGCAAGGTAAGGGAGGATATTAAATCAGAATTGGCTTCATACAAGACAGACAAACATGGAACCTGCCATGAGCTGTCAGGAGCATCAATCTCTGCAAATACTATATAAAAATTCTGTGAAATCCAAACGTGGACAGTGAAATGCATATGTAATGTAAGTACAGCCAATATTTAGCTACTGATATGTGTTTTTTTCTCTGAGACCCTATACCTAACAGCTCTAAGTATTTGCCCCCTAATTCTGCATAAACAGAAGGTATGGAATTTGCAGACTAGTCAACCTCCCCATGTCATGCATTTGAAAAATTAAGCATTTAAGAAAGAGCCTTTACCAGTTTATCACAATGCTTCCAGACACAGCATTTACATAATGTGTATGTTATGATATGACAGGGTGGAAAATCCCCATTGAATCGTCTGCAAGGACATGGAACACTAGAATCCTCAGTTAGGGAGCTGCCCCACTTAAAGGAATACTTAAGTCCAAAAAAAAAAAAAAAAATGAGATTTACTCACCCGGGGCATCCCTCAGCCCCCTGAAGCTGGATGGTGCCCTCGCAGCCCCGCTTCGATCGTCCTGTCCCCGCCGGCGGCTACTTCCGGGTTCGGCGACAGCCACCGACAGGCTGCGAACGCGAGTGATTTTCCGCCTTCCCAGCCGCTATATCACCCTATGTGCTGCTATAGCGCATATGTTATACGCTATAGCAGCATAGAGGGTGGTATAGCGGCTGGGAACGCGGAAAATCACTCGCGTTCCCAGCCTGTCGGCGGCTGAAGCCGAACCCGGAAGCAGCCACTGGCGGGGACAGGACGATCGAAGCGGGGCTGCGAGGGCACCATCCAGCTTCAGGGGGCTGAGGGATGCCCCGGGTGAGTAAATCCCTTTTTTTTAGGCTTAAGTATTCCTTTAATATGTAGGAATAGTGCTGCTTAGAAGGAAATAAATATGGCAGCCTCCATATTATTCTCACCTCTGGTTCCCTTTAAAAAGGACCCCAATACTAGTTCAGCATCCAAGAAAGAACATCTGCTATTCACATAAAGACAGACTTTCAATCTAGTGATTCTACTGGAAACCCCACATGATATCTAATGCTGGTTGACTAGAGTGTGAAAATCTGCTGGAGGATTGGTCTGGATAACCAGTACGGTAGAATCTTGTTCTAGTAAACCTCTTGCTATAGTAAACTCAGTCCACAGGTACTAGCCTTGCGGCTGTGTTGGGAATACTCTATTTTAGTATAATTTTTTTTAAACATTTTATTATGCTGAAGAAAAAATATGTATTTAGGCCAATTTAATACATGACTTAATTTCTTTTAATCCCAAAATTCACTAATACACTATGACGACAAGTTTAAGCACTTCCTAAACCCAACCCATATACCCTTATTTTGAGAATCTACATTCTACACTTCACAGAATACTAAATATATGTAAAACGGAAACACAAACCTCCATCATCAAGTGGTCTCTTTTGCCCTGAAAAGTTATAGTCATTTGAATTCTGAGGTGGTGGTGCTGAATCGCCTCCTATTTTAGCAGCAATCTGAAACAAGAAAAGTATTAAAATCAGACCTCCACAATGCATATTAGACTAAAAAATTAAAGGCCATCTTCGGGCCCAATTCTTAATACAAAATCTCACTCTCCCAGCAGTCACGTAGCATAGAAGTCCATAAATACTGCAGTGAGGTCACATGACTACCACTGACCCATTTTCCTCTACTACATGGGTCTAGGGAAGGAGAGATTCCTCCCATGAGGTAAAGCGCAGTCAAGCCGTGCCACCCAACCTCTGACAATGAATATAGAAGGCTTTAGAATGAGAATATGGGGTTGTGTGGTTCTAGCCTGCCAGTCTTTGAGGTAATAATGCCTACAGCACTCATACCATGATGCTGCCAATCTTTTATAACTTCCAAAAAAATCTCAGATTTAAATGACTACTTGGATGGGAATGAAGTTCAGTAATACTGACTAAGGGCTGGTGCAAACCAGAGCGGTTCTGGAGCGTTTTTAAAAACGTTAGCAGTTTGAAAACGGCTTGGGTAATGTATTTCAATGGGCTGGTGCACACCAGAGCGGTTCGTTTTTTTCCACAAACAAACTTGGGGGCTGCAGCATTTTTCAGATTTCTGAGGCGTTTCTGCCTCAATGTTAAGCATAGGAAAGTGGAAAACCGCTCTGAAAAATGCTAGATCAGAGCAGTTTTCCAAGCGTTTTTGTTACAGAAGCTGTTTAGTAACAGCTTAACTAACCATATGAAATTTGCTACACACATACGCTAGGCATGTTTAGAAAATCTCTCTAAACATGCCTAGAATCGCTCTAAAAAACCTTTAGCGTTTTTCAGATCTGCTAGAAGTTTTTGGTTTGCACTAGCCCTGAGTCTGGAGACGTGCTTCAAATCAAAACACGTGAATTTGGCAAGCTAGAGTGCGCACACATACAATTTTGATTGGCCAATTTTAACACTTCCATGAATACTACTAAAGTCTGGAGTCTGAGCAATTTTCGGGTACCCAAGTCAAGGTTTCATAAACTGAAGAGTCAGATGATTTTTGTACCCACTTCATAGCCCTGCAAGGGCTGTGAAGTCGGAGAAATGTTGGATACCTGGGCCCATATCAGTGTTCTCCCCAGGACCTATTAAGTGGGCGGGCCGCCCGGCTGTTTTGAAACCCCGCCCGGGTGCTCCAAGGCCCGCCCGCATCACACGCTCATGTGCGCTGCCGTCTCCCCGCATAGAGCGGGTCTCCCTCTGAATATAGCAATCCCTAGTTACGGCTGCGCTGCCCTCCTGGCGCCTGTTATATCTTCAGATCAGCGGCAGCCTCCTTGATGTAGTAGCGCTTGTCCACAGCACCCTGTCCTGCCGCTCTGCTGGAACACTGTGACCCACCTCTACCGCCCGCTTGTGCCCGGCTTCTGATTGCATTACGGCTTCACGCTGAGTGTCTTCACAGCCATGATCGGCTGCGAGGAGAATACACGTGCTGCAGGCAGCCCAAGGGAGCCACTGGCCAGGCCACTGTACGGACGGGGGATGGGTGTACTAGAGGGGACCGGAGGATGTGCTCCCTAGTTCCGGCTGCGCTCCCCGCCTGTAGAGTTCTCTTCTGTCCGATCGTCAGATCGCTGCCGCAGGGATATGGAAGAGAAGCGATGTGCAGCAATGCGCTATATGATGCAGCGCAGCCGGAACTAGGGAGCACATCCTCCGGTCCCCTCTAGTACACCCATCCCCCGTCCGTACAGTGGCCTGGCCAGTGGCTCCCTTGGGCTGCCTGCAGCACGTGTATACTCCTCGCAGCCGATCATGGCTGTGAAGACACTCAGCGTGAAGCCGTACTGCAATCAGAAGCCGGGCACAAGCGGGCGGTAGAGGTGGGTCGCAGTGTTCCAGCAGAGCGGCAGGACAGGGTGCTGTGGACAAGCGCTACTACATCAAGGAGGCCATTCAACTCATCCTAATCGCGGCTGCCAAAGGGGTGAGCAGGGGGAGGGGGTGACATTGGGAAATGTTAAATAGCTCCCACCTGTCCCTCTTTGGGAGTCCTGTCCCTCTTTCCTCCTCATTTGTCCCTCTTTCAGGCCTATATACCTCTCGACTAAAAATGTGTTTGACTGTAAATTTTATTCCCATACTTTAAATTGATATATCACGAACGGTAAAATGTTACTATGAAACATGAGGAACATGAAGGAAAATGAACCAGGATAAAAAGGACCAGGGTGGTTTGAATTATAAAACAACGTATTTTTCTTATGAAATCTTTATAGTATGCATGAATAGGGTTGTGATGGGGTTGTGGCAGGGGCGTGGCTTAAGTGTCCCTCTTCCTCATCTCAAAAAGTTGGGAGGTATGGTTTTGGGGGGTAGGAAGCGGTGCTAAAGTGCAAGCATACTGGACCAGGGCAGAGGGGTACCCTATACTGCAGGGTGTAATAATCATAGAATGGTTGTGTATTTATAAATAGAATGGTTGTAGTAATGCTGCAATGTATGTGCTGTAATGTAGGGTGATGGGATGGGATCACTAATAAGCTGTAGGTCGGTGCAATAATATGTGGAGTGTGGCGGGTGCTGTAAGGGAGCATACTGAAGTGCAGTGATATGTGGAATGTGATAGTGGTACAGTATTGTATGAAATGTGTCAGAGTGCAATAACCTATGTTATAAGGTAATAGTATTGTTTGAGTTGTCTATTGGGAGATAGGTGGAGCTGCAGTAAAGTATTAGGTGAGAGTAATGGGGGTGAAGGGACGCATGGTGATAGGGAGTGCAGTAATGCATGGGATGTGATAGGGGTGCAGGGATGAATGTGATGTGATAGGGGGTGCAGGAATGCATGGGCCGTGATAGGGGTTGCAGAGGACGTGATAGGGGGTACAGGGATGTCCTATGCTGTAAGCAGAGTTGCCGGCCCTGCTTTCCCCTGGTTGCAACCCACCCGGCTACCTTTTCATGCCACCCGGCTGGAAAAAAATTCTGGGGAGAACACTGCATATGTATACCTAGGTAAGGGGTCGGCAACCCTCGACTCCAGAGCCGCATGCGGCTCTTTCACCTTTGCCGCGGCTCCGTTAGTGTATGTCAGTGGCGCGCGTGACGTGTGCTGCCGCTGGCCGGCAGCCTATCACAGAGGCCGCTGGACCGATGCAGTGCAGGGCTTCGGGCGGCCATTTCCCCGTAGCCCTGCAGTGTAATGCAGGCAGGATGTGACGTCGGGAAGGAAGAGGATCGTGGGAGTTGCGCGCCACAAGGAGGTCGGGACAGTAGGAGATCGTGACAGGAGGTCTTCTGACTAGGTGTGCATATTGGGGTCATATCTGCTAACAATTTGTGCATATTGGGGTCATATCTGATCCTGTATATAGCATTAAAGGGAAGGTTCAGGGACTGTTTAAAAAAAAATAAAAATCCGCATCCACTTGCCTGGGGCTTCCTCCAGCCCGTGGCAGGCAGGAGGTGCCCACGGCGCCGCTCCGCAGGCTGCCGGTGGTCTCCGGTGGCCGACCCGACCTGGCCGGCAGCCAGGTCGGGCTCCTTCCGCGTTCCAAAATGCGCCTCACGGCGGCGCGCTGACGTCATCGGACGTCCTCCGGGCTTTACTGCGCAGGCTCAGTAGTTCTGAGCCTGCGCAGTAAAGCCCGGAGGACGTCCGATGACGTCAGCGCGCCGCCGTGAGGCGCATTTTGGAACGCGGAAGGAGCCCGACCTGGCCAGGTCGGCCACCGGCAGCCTGCGGAGCGGCGCCGTGGGCACCTCCCCAGGTAAGTGGATGCGGATTTTTATTTTTTTTAAACAGTCCCTGAACCTTCCCTTTAAGGTAAGAAACAATATGTGCAGTGTTAGATTTGTTTTATAATGGTTTTGCGGCTCCCAGTTTTTTTCTCTTTTTGGAAACAGTCCAAGTGGCTCTATGTCTTAAAGAGACTCCGTAACAAAAATTGCATCCTGTTTTTTATCATCCTACAAGTTCCAAAAGCTATTCTAATGTGTTCTGGCTTACTGCAGCACTTTCTACTATCACAGTCTCTGTAATAAATCAATGTATCTTTCCCGTCAGACTTATCGGCCTGTGTCTGGAAGGCTGCCAAGTTCTTCAGTGTTGTGGTTCTGCTATGAACTCCCCCTTCCAGGCCCCTCTATGCACACTGCCTGTATTATTTAGCTTGTGTATGGATGTATTTTCTATGTGTGGACATACTGTACATCAACCTACTTCCTGCTTTGGTGGTCATTTTGTTTGTTTGTAAACAAACTTTTAAAAACTGTTTTTAACCACTTTTAATACGGCGAGGAGCGGCGAAATTGTGAGAGGGTAATAGGAGATGTCCCCTAACGCACTGGTATGTTTACTTTTGTGCGATTTTAACAATACAGATTCTCTTTAACCACTTCCGGATTCTCGGTGCGTATATGTACGCCCCTGAATCCTGAAGTGTATTCCAGTTCCATGTCAGTTCACGGAGGGTGTCTCCGTGAACACTCTGCGAGCCGATCGGCGGCTCGCAGGGTAAATGTAAACACACGGGGAAGATTACATGTATACGGCGCTGCTGCGCAGCAGCGCCGTAGAGGAGATCGGCGATCCCCGGCCTCCGATTGGCCGGGGATCGCCGGCATCTGATAGGCTAAAGCCTATCCCACCAGGCTCAGGACGGAAATCCGTCCTGCGCCGCTCACAGGGGGAGGGAAGGAGGCCAGGAAGCGCTGCGGAGGGTGGCTTTGAAGAGCCCCCCCCCCCCCCGCAAGCGCAAGCAGCCGGCTGCGATCAGACCCCCCCAGCAGGCAGGACATCCCCCTAGTGGGGGAAAAAAAGGGGGGGGGGGGGGGGAAGTCTGATCGGCCTGGCTGCTATCTGATCGGTGCTGCGGGCTGTAGAGCCCACGCAGCACCGATCAGCAAAACATAGCGTGGTACAGAAGTGGTTAAAGGTTGCAGACCCCTGTCCTAGGTGATATTTTTAAACTTGTCAATAAAATGCCTTTTAAGCCATCAGAAAGCTAGAAAATACTCCAAATTAATTTGATAGCACTTTTTCGCCAACTTTTGGGTACCTTTTCAATTGTAAAATGCTGAAAATGTAGTTTACAGAGAAGATGAAAATCATCTCCCAGGTAGTAGATAACTCAGGTGAAAAAGTGAATTTCATATGACCCGTGGAGTTATGCTGGGCATACACGGGTCAATCCGGTGGCCAATTAGCCGACGGATCGACCCCCGCCGCGTCCCCTTTCAGCCCCGCAGGCGCTTCTTATCACCCGCTCGATTCGCTGCTATTGACCGCCTGCGGGGATAGAGCGCGGAATCGATCCCCGCGGTGATTGGACGCGTCGGATATCAATCGAGCCATCAGCGGCTCGATTGATAAGGGGGCATCGAGTCGTGTATGCCCAGCATTACAGACCAGTCAAACTGAGGAGCCTGAGTTGGATGATTTTTGTACCAACTCCACAGCCCTGCTACTACTGAATAGTGAGCACTAGAAACGGTCAATGAGTTTCAGCAAGCATAAAGATTTTATGCAAAGTGTGCGCAACTTCGAACTGGTTTAATGAAATGACTTCTAAATTGCAAGCTACATAGTACTGAACAACATCTGCATGGAAAGGAAAAATAGCATTTCCTTGACCATGACTATCAAGTGTAATCCAAAAGCAAAGCTACTTTCTATAGTTACCCAAGTATTAAAGATCTATAGAAGAAAGAAGCTGAACAAAACCTAGCCAAAGTAATCATTCCAGGTGGCAAAAATATAGCACAGTAACATTCAGTGTAAATTGAGCCATAATGAACGTATGGTCAATACTTTTAGCTACACGTATTTATGTATCTCTTTATAATGTTAAAAGCAGAAAAGGTGATAAAGTTAGAACTCTATAAATACATGACCAGTTCCCCAATTAATATCAACATGCTGACCACTGCTGTGATAGACTGCCTTCATCCCCAATTACCATAATGTATTAAAAAAAAGTAATTCACAGAGTACATTAAATGTTAGGTTACTCCGACCAACTCCTATCAGAATCCACAAAGACGGAAAACGCATAATTCTATCTGAGCACGTCTATTATCTAGTATGCATTTTATGTTTGGGAACTTCATTAGATGTGTGGGAACAGTTGTAAGAACAAAACCGCCAGGCTAATAAAAGTGATTCCACAGCAACAATTGTGATCTCCCCAAAACTCAGTAGAGTGACCTGTAGAATTTACTGGAGACATTTGCTTTCCTTGGTGAAATTAATCTGTCCTACTATATCCAATTGATTTTACGTATGTATAGGCTGCCAGATCACCCCCACACTTTTTTTTGTCAACCTAAGTAGTTTTTGGAGAGGAGCATTTATTTAGACCATCCTCAAACATCCTGAAAAAAATATTAGGTGTTGAGTCTCCCTTAATTCCCTGCATATTCAATTCATCTGCTGGAAATAGATTCCCCAAAATATCAAATCAATATTGGAACAAATTTGAACAAAATCAATCAAAAGTATGGATAGGACAGAATATGTAGATCAAATGGGGCAGGAAAAGATCATTGGCAGATCAAAGGCCCATAGGCTAACGCTGCAGTTCGAATCAATCCTCAATAGCTTTGATGTTGGTATCTATTGGAAATGGATCTAACATTGGGCGGAAAACTATAAGTATGTGGCCATCTTAAAGCGGACCCAAACCAAACATTTTTTTAGTTCAAAATATTTAGTTGCACCACTCTGGCACATACAGAGATAAATAAACGCTCCTTCAAGCCTATGAACATTTCAGTGCCTGCTTTTCACCTTCCTCTTTTCATAACTAGTGTTATACAGGTGGCAGCCATTAGCAATTCCTACTTTGCTGGACACCACCTACTCCACCAGTCTGCTGGATTCTGCCCCGGCAATATGAAAGGAAGGGAGGAGTTCCTCCAATAAATGTAAAATATTTTATATTTGTCATCATGCAGCTGAAAAAAAGGCTGCTATTTATTATTATAATTTACAAAATAATTTCTGAAATCAATTAATTTGGGTCCACTTTAAGCTCCTCTATTACAAGGAAGTAGCGTGGTAACATTATCATTACGGATACTAGGCCGCTGACGAGGCCCCGGAAGTGCTGCGAGGAGAGGCGGGAAATCCCGCGGCCAGCACACGCAGCGCTCCGGGGAATGGCGGACACGAGGAGCTCGGGCCTCGCAGAGATGTATTTGTGACCCCGGAAGATAATGGAGCGAGGCCCCGCGAGGAACAGCGCAGCGCACATGGCCTGCAGGCCCCTCCGCGCGGCCTCCTCCTGCCACCCTCCCCGCTTCCCGGGGACTCTCTCACCTGTCTCGCCCGCTGCAGCGCATCCTTGAAGGCGTCGTTGACTCCCCCGCCGGCCGCGGAGTTGGGAGGAGGGACGGTGGAGTAATCCGACATTTCAGATCGCGACATCTGCACCTTGTGAGGGGAAGAGAGAAAATGGCGCCTGCAGCAGCTCGCGGCTCACCCCACTAACGTCGCGTCCTCGCGAGAAGCGTCTCTCTCAGGCTGAGGGAGGGGAGTAGTGGAGATCTCGCGAGAGCGCACCTCGGCCTATTGCGTGCACGGCGAGTGTCGCGAGAGGGCGAATGGGGCTGGGCGTGTCTGCGCGCGCCGCTGGCGGGACGTGTGCCTGATGAGAGGAATTGTGGGCGTGTGTCAGGGGGGGTTGCTGGGGCGTGTCAGCTCGTGCCGCTGGCGGGATGTGTGCCTGTTGATGAGAGGAATTGTGGGCTGGCCACAGAGCGTGGTGGTGGGAAGGGGACGGAAAGCGACATGTTTTGTATGGGCTGTATTGTCCTATACTTTCCCATTCATGTATTTGTTCTTAGCTTTGCATTTGACCATGCTTGCTTTGTAGAGTCATTACAGATAGTCTCCTGCAGTTACAGATATTTCATCTACCAACTTCACATTTATAGAAACCGTTGTTTTTATTTTAGTAAGGGGGCTTAGGGACCATTGTAGCCCCTCACACACTCCAGTGGGCTCTATTCTCAAAGACTTCCCGCATGCGGTAAAGTACATGCGGGAAGTTTGCGACCAAAATACCGTCAAGTTGAAATTCTCAAAATGTTCCGCATGTTTTTTCGCATGCGGTAAAAGTGCTGGATTCATGCGGAAAAATTTCCGCAAAAGTCGGTATTTTCTGCAATAAAAAATCAATTCTCAAAAATGTTCAGGCGCATCATTTCATCGTTATTTACCGATTTTTTATCACCTACAAATAGTAGGTGATATATTCCGCATCCCATTGACTTTAATGAAGTGTGGAGGCTTAAGGGCTGTGCTTGGTGGACTTTAATTTTTTTTTTTAAAGTGAATGTTTACCGTTCAAAAAAAGGAAAAGTCAGATACTCACCTAAGGAGAGGGAAGGCTCGGTCCTAATGAGCCTTCCCTCTCCTTTCCCGGTGCCCATTCCCGCGCAGGATCCCCCGTGGCAGTATTCGACCAGTTCGGTCAAATACTGCCACTTCCGCATGCCTTCGGGAGCTTTCGGAAGCCTTCGGGAGCACTCGGGCTCCCAATGATGCGGCCGCTCCATAGTACGCATGCGCGAGCGCCCTCTATGACGTGTACGTAGTATGGAGCGGCCCGTCTTCGGAAGCCCGAGTGCTCCCGAAGAACTCCGAAGTCCCTGCGGCGGCGGACGCGAACGGGGGAGCCAGCGCAGCACCGAGGGCACCGGGAGAGGAGAGGGAAGGCTCATTAGGACTGAGCCTTCCCTCTCCTTAGGTGAGTATCTGACTTTTCCTTTTTTTGATCGGTACCCATTGGCTTTAAACACTTTTTCATGCGACCTTTTTACCACATGATTCCCGCATGAATAATGGATGTTTCCGCATCTTTTTTCCCGCAAGTGAATGTGGAAAAAATGCGGAGTTTACCGCTGACGGAAATATAGCGTTAAAATTTTGCGGTGTTTTTGCCTGTTTGTGAATAGAGCCCAATGAGTTCTGGGTCACCATGAGCTTGCTGGTTAGTCTGTACCTCTCGGTGTAACAAGCCCTACTCTATAGAGCCAAATTAATCCATGCCATGCACTGATGATCAAACAATCTGAAACAGTCTGTATGCAGGTTGGATTATTATGGCTCTGTACAAATTAACAAGCTGACACATCATTGCATTCCAGCGGTTCTGGAGGTGTGTTTAGCTTCTAAAGGGCAACAATGGTTAATTTGCATATATTCAGCAGTGTTGCACTGGGAAACATCTCAAGCTCACTCCAACCTGAATTATCGCAAATTCTTTCTGTTTTAAGAAAGCAAACTTTTGTTTTCCTTGTTTTTATGCAGTGGCGTAGCTATGGAGCTGTGGGCCCCGATGCAAGTTTTACATTGGGGCCCCCCAAGCACTCTATACATACATGGCCGTTTCTAGCCCCGTGCGGGGCGTGCCACCGCCCGGGGCGCTGTTGGCAGGGGGCGCTGTAATGGAGGGGAGAAGCACCGTAGCCGCAGGGAGGGCAGCCCGACCTCTCCCTTCCTCTCCCGGGCCGCCCTCCGTGCTCCCCCCTCAGATGTATATTGAGCAGCAGCAGCCAGGGAGGGAGCGCTGTATACAACATACCTCCCTGGCTCCAAGCGCTGCTCTCTCGCCGCCGGTCTTCTTCTCTCTGCAATGCATACACGCTTATACACACGCTGCTTCCTGTTTAGCCGGAAGCAGCGTATGTATAAGCGTGTAGGCAGATGGGAGAAGACCGGCGACGAGAGAACAGCGCTTGGAGCCAGGGAGGTATGTTGTATACAGCGCTCCCTCCCTGGCTGCTGCTGCTCACTATACATCTGAGGGGGGAGCACGGAGGGCGGGCTGCCTCTCCGCGGCTACGGTGCTTCCCCCCTCCATTATGGAGGACAGCTACCTATCTAACCTATCCTGGGGGCACCTACCTAATCTAACCTACGCTGGGGGGCAGCTACCTATCTAACCTATCCTGGGGGGCAGCTACCTATCTAACCTATCCTGGGGGGCACCTACCTAATCTAACCTACGCTGGGGGGCAGCTACCTATCTAACCTATCCTGGGGGGCAGCTACCTATCTAACCTATCCTGCGGGGCACCTACCTAATCTAACCTACGCTGGGGGGCAGCTACCTATCTAACCTATCCTGGGGGGCACCTACCTAATCTAACCTACGCCGGGGGGCACCTACCTAATCTAACCTACGCTGGGGGGCACCTACCTAATCTAACCTACGCTGGGGGGCAGCTACCTATCTAACCTATCCTGGGGGGCAGCTACCTATCTAACCTATCCTGGGGGGCACCTACCTAATCTAACCTACGCTGGGGGGCAGCTACCTAATCTAACCTACACTGGGGTGCAGCTACCTATCTAACCTATACTGGGGGGCACCTACCTAATCTAACCTACACTGGGGGGCAGCTACCTATCTAACCAACACTGGGGGGCAGCTACCTATCCTGGGGGGCACCTACCTAATCTAACCTACGCTGGGGGGCAGCTACCTAATCTAACCTATACTGGGGGGCACTTACTTAATCTAACCTACACTGGGGGGCAACTACCTATCTAACCTATACTGGGGGGCACCTACCTAATCTAACCTACACTGGGGGCAGCTACCTATCTAACCTACACTGGGGGGCAGCTACCTACCTAACCTATACTGGGGGGCACCTACCTATCTAACGTATACTGAGGGGAACCTACCTATCTAACCTATACTGGGGGGCAGCTACCTATCTAACCTATACTGGGGGTGCAGCTACTTATCTAACCTATACTGGGGGCACTTATCTAACCTGTATTGGGGGCACCTACCTACCTAGCTAGCCTATACAGGTGACAACTATACTGGCTACCTATATTGGAGACACCTACCTAAATGACTTATACTGGGGGCACCTACCTATCTAACCTATGCTGGGGGCAACTATTCTGGCTACCTATATTAGAGGCACCCACCTAGCTAACCTGTACTGGGGCACCTACCTATCTAACTTATACCGGGGGCGCCTGCCTATCTAACCTATACTGGGGGCAACTATACTGGCTACCTATACTGGAGGCACCTACCTGGCTAACCTATAGCGGGGGCAACTATACTGGCTCACCTATGCCTGGCTACCTATACTGGGGTACCTATTCTTGGCTTCCTATACTGGGGGGACCTATACTAAGTGAAACTAGACCTGGCTAACCTATACTGCGGGCACCCATACCTTGCTCCGGGGGGGGCGCAATTTTTACACCCTCGCCCTGGGTGCATTTTAGCCTAGAAACTGCACTGTATACATGACAATTGATACGGTACACCCAATCCTGTTAATGGAAACTACAGTATCAGAGGTGCAAAAAGGGGATGGGGAACAGTTTTCTTAATGATTACCACTATTTAAAGTATCTGTAGAAGTGATTATTATGAGCACAGGACCAATAGAGAGCTAATACTGCAGTTGAGGGAGGGCCCTAAGGGCCCCGATGCAGTCGCAACCCCTATTGCTATGCCCGTTTTTATGTACAACATACTGAATTATCATTGGTATAGGTAAGGCCCCATTTACACAATCAGTTAGTACGCGGTTTTTTTTTCTTCTTCTCCATAGCAGTCCATTGTAGAAAAGATTTCAGTTAAAACGCGTTAAGTGTGAACAGTGCCATAGGAAAATATGGGCATTACTTTGAAAATCAGTTGTCCTTTCAGTTATAACTGAGAGCAACTGATTAAGTGTAAAAGGGGCCTTAGGCCAGAAACCCACTAGGAGTGATTTCTAATCGCTATCGATTTATAAAAGCTCTTGCTAATGCAATGTTATGGGGGATTTTTATAGAATCACATCGCTCAAGTGGAATCGCACCCATAGCTTACATTAGCAAGAGTTTTAACATCGCAAAGTGCTCAGAAAAACGCTCCTAGTGGGTTTCTGGCCTCAGGGTTCATTCACACTGAATCAGTTGCTGTCTGTTATAACTGAATGAAAATATAGACAGTCCCAGGGTCCTTTTACACTTAATCAGTTGCTCTCAGCTATAACTGAAAGATAACTGATTTTCATAACTGATCTTGCGGGCAGGACCACAGCGCCGTCATTGAGCATTCACTGCACTTGATCAGTAGCTGTGGTAGGTCATAGGTCAGAAATCTAAAATGGCTGGACTTCCATCTAGCAATCTGCCAGAATGGTTTACTCTTACCTAATGCTTTTTGTTCCCTGCTAGAGAATGCAATGTACACCTGAACTGAGAGTGATATGGAGGTGGCCATATTTATTTCTTTTTAAACAATATCAGTTGAATGTCAGTCCTGCTGATCTCTTTGGCTGCAGTAGTGTCTGAATCACACACCTGGAAAAATCATGCAGCTAATCCAGACTTTAAAAAGGAACTGAAATGAAAAAAAAAATAAGAGTTTCACTTACCTGGGGCTTCCCCCAGCCCCCTGCAGCCGACTTGTGCCCTCGCCATCCTGGACCGATCCTCCGTTCCCCCTCCGCAGCTCACTTTTTTTCTTGTACTGGAAGCCGACGTATCCTAGTATGTGTTCCTGTAGCCAGGAGCACCCTGCGTAGGTGCAGTATGAGAAAATCTCGACTGCACCTGCGCAGTACACGGCCGGCTACGGGAGGGTGAATGTAGATGCACTTGAACTGCGCGAAAAAATGGGACCAGCGAGTGGCTGCGAGGGCACAGGTCAGCTGCAGGGGGCTGGCAGAAGCCCCAGGTAAGTGAAGCTATTTTTTTTTTCAGTTCCACTTCAAATACAAATGAACACAGAGGTAGGGATGGCCCTACCTAGGAGAATTCATAGGGAAGCATGTGATCAGTTGATAGATTTATAAGGTTCTGATTTGCTGGTCATAATGCATTAAAACAGGAAGTCATCACAGCAAACCAGAACCTTTCAAATTTTATCAGTCGATCAAACTGATCACATGCTTCTCCGTGAGTTCTCCTAGGCAGGGCCATTGTAATGTCTAATTGCGCTGCCCGGAAGCTCCCTTCCACACTCAGTAGCACGCATGCTCAGTGTGAAGTTAATTATGCTGCTGATGGTAAAATAATAAATATCTCCGCTTCCACACATCATACACTCACCAAATTTTCAGGGTAGGAAGAGTATCCCCCGAACGACCTCTATGCCAAATTGCAGCCCCCGAGACCCGCTGGTTCAGAAGATAGATTAGAGAAACCTATCTCAGGAACCAGTGGGTCTCGGGGGCTGCAATTTGGCATAAAGGTAGTTCGGGGGGTCCCCTCCTTACCCTGAAAATTTGGGGAGTGTAGGATGTGAAGAAGCAGAGATATTTAGTATTTTACCATCAGCAGAATAATTAAATAGGAATTGTGGCCGCACAGTCTCCTACTGCGCATGCGGGGCAGCGCAAATCCACAGGCAGCGTAATCAGACACAACACCATCCCTACTCAGAGGGATATGAAGGCTGCCATACTTATTTCCTTTTAAAGGATACTTTAGCCCATGAAATAAATTCAAAGCGGGGGAAGCAGGCATGCTCTCCTCATGTCTCCCCCCCATTCTCCGTTTCCCTCCAGTGTCGTGCACCAACCCTCCGAAGCCACTTCATGGTCAGGAGGGTCAGAGAAGACTGCTCAGACGCTGCCCAGCGATGCGTGTCCTTCATCGCACACCCGGGAGCGTTCTGCACATGCGCACTTTGGACTTGTGACGTAGTGCACAGAGCGTTTGCAGGCGCATGATCACGGACTTGCATCGCCGGGCAGCGTCTGAGCAGTCATCTCTTACCCTCTCGACCAAAAAGTCGCTTCAGAGGGTCGGTACACGAAAAAGGAGGGCGATGGAGGACCTGAACTCAGAATTTCTTCTCTGCTCTAAAAGATACACAACAGCATAATAACCTTTAAACAAAAGACATTTCCTTGTTACAGCTGACACATATTCTGCAATAAACCTGCAGTGTGTCGACTTCCTGATTCATGAAAGCAGACATATTGTTAACAGCCAGTGGTTTCAAATGAGCTTATCTGTCATGTGACACAGGGGAGGATCAAATTACAGCTTGTGATTAGATGCAAATGAGGGGGAGTTAAACAGGCTAAACTCTCTAAATACATACAGGGTGCATTTCTCTGTGCTTTCCTTCTGTCCTGTTCAAGATGTTCAGTTTCACTTTGATTAAGCAATACCAGTTTACTGGCAGTCCTGCTGATCATTTGAAGGAGGCTGCCCAACATTTACGGAGCGATTTTCAATTGGACTTACAAATATCAATTCTTTTATGGATTGAGAATAAATCGTATGATACTCTGTAAAGCACCGCCGAAGATGTCGGCACTACAATAAATACAAAATAATAATAATACGATTTATGCCTATTTGTGTAATCAGACCTGCAGTCACATGACTTAGTACAGAAAGTACACCTTTTCATTGCATGTGTATTAAAATATAAACGACACTTGAGAGTGGGTGAGGTAGGCTTTTTATTGACTGTTGGTTTGTTATACATTTACTCTGTGTATGGCTATAAACAAGGAACTGACTCAACACTTCACAATTGCATTGTATCTGGAGATGTAGATGAGTTCACAGTTGGCCACAAGGGAACTCTGCAAAAGATGAGATACCTGTTTACAATGCAGCCTCTTTCTATTTATCATATGCTCAGTGAACTCATTGTTTCCTTCCCTCAGAGAGAGAGGCTGCTTTTTGTTGTTTTGTTATTCTTGTTTATTTATTTATTTATTTTAAAGCTAGGTGTTTGAAAAGAAACTTTGTCCAGTGAATAATTTCATTAGTTTTTGTTAGCATATTAAAAAGCTTGTTTCTATGTACTGTATATAGCAACACCTACAGTATAGTAGCAGTAGCATATTGTACCTTGTTAGCCATAAATCAAGGCAGGAAGTATTGAATCAGGATACCATTTATTGGCTGTCCTTTAGGCCCGTTTCACACTAGCGCTTTGCATTAGGCCTCATTCACATTAGGGGCTTGATTCACTAAACCGTGATAACTCAAATATCACACCTTATCCAAGATATCACACCTTATCCAATATATCACACCTTATCAAAGTTAACATGCCTTATCAGAGTAGCATAGCGAGCACTACGAACTGATGCCTGCTAGTTGGCGATGGCACTCGTCCTGCCCTGAGCTCCTGCGGGTTCATAGCGCTTGCTGTGCTACTCTGATAAGGCATGCCAACTTTGATAAGGTATGATATCTTTGATAAGGGGCTTGATTCACAAAGCCATGATGCATGCTATCACGGCTGTGATAAGCTCATTGCGTGGGTTAGTGCACATACAGGTTTGCCGTGCAATAGTAAAGGTTTGCGCGCATTAACTGTCCCCGTTCACGTGCTAACCATATGTTAGCGTGTGAACGGGTAAAGTTAATTAACACAAACCTTTACTGTTACGCACGCAAACCTGTACACGCAATGAGCTTACCACAGCCGTGATAGCATGCATCATGGCTTTGTGAATCAAGCCCCAGGTGTGATATCTTTGATAAGGTGTGATATCTTTGATAAGGTGTGATATCTTTGATAAGGTGTGATATCTTTGATAAGGTGTGATATTTAAATTATCACGGTTTAGTGAATCAAGCCCTAGGTGTGGTTGAGAATCGTGAGTAAACGCATGGTCAAAAATGCATGCGTTTGTGCTGCACGTTTCAGTGCGTTGTGGTACGCTTTTTTTAAGCATGTTTTGCTTATTGTAGCAGTAGCAGTTGTCAATAAAGCTTTGTTTTCATATGAAAATGTATTTTTTTTTCCAAACGGGTAAACAACGCATGTGCTTCTATGCGCTAAAAAAACGCACTCATTCACTTGCACTGATGTGCGCTTTACAGCTCAACTCACAGAAATGCATGCAACACTACGTCTTTGTAACGCAGCTCAGCGCAGCGCATAGATGTGAACCTGGCACATGTAATTACATGGGAAAATCAATACCTTGCAGAACGCACAGGGCAATGTGCTGTGAAAAGCGCACAGAAACGGGCCTGACCTTGTGGCAGAGTGCGCCGACAGAGTCATATGCATAGCACCACACCCCTCGCCGCCCCTTACCGGGGGAGTTGCTAGGATCCTAAAGGATCCGGGGCACTTTTGGGCACACCAGACAGAAAATCGGTGTGGCCACGCACCAGAATGTGGGTGTGGTCATTGGTGGAGCCAAATTTACATGAACTTAACAGTGGTCTAAGTAGGCCTGCCCAGCAAAATGTTGGATGAAGCCCCCACTCAATTAATACATAAAAATGCAGCATCATCTATAATAAAACCCCTGTGTCCCTGCGTGTGCTGTCTCTGGGTAGCTGAGTCTGTGCTTTCTGCTACTGCGCATTTGCACAGCACGGACCCAGACAGCAGATGAGACAGGACGGGGCCAGGGAGCTGGGGCAGCGTGTGTGCGGGAAGATGGGCTAGCGCGAGCGGCGGATGCGTGCGCAAGCGCACTGCGCAAAAACAGACCTAGGGCTCGTTTTTAAATGGGCTTGGGTCAACTAGTATCACATAAACAAGCAGTGTAACTTAAACACAACTAGGCAGAGTTACCTGGCTTCTGTGCTAGCCGGTCTGGCTTTCTGCTGGGTGGGCTGGCCTGCCGCCAGGTTATCTGGTAGTTCCCCCATAGTATTCCCTGACCTTATAGTGGACTCCCTCCCATGCTCCCACGGGCCTCCTATTGAGGCACCACAACTGCCAGCATGCCTCCATAGAAGAACCATAGCAGTCTGCATGCCCCCATAAAGGCATCACAGCGCCCAGCATGGCACCACAGCATCCAGTATGCCCACATAGAGATACTACAGCACCCAGCATACCCCAGCATGGCACCACAGCACCCGGTATGCCCACATAGAGATACTACAGCACCCAGCATACCCCAGCATGGCACCACAGCATCCAGTATGCCCACATAGAGATACTACAGCACCCAGCATACCCCAGCATGGCACCACAGCACCCGGTATGCCCACATAGAGATACTACAGCACCCAGCATACCCCAGCATGGCACCACAGCATCCAGTATGCCCACATAGAGATACTACAGCACCCAGCATACCCCAGCATGGCACCACAGCACCCAGTATGCCCACATAGAGATACTACAGTACCCAGCATACCCCAGCATGGCACCACAGCACCCGGTATGCCCACATAGAGATACTACAGCACCCAGCATACCCCAGCATGGCACCACAGCACCCGGTATGCCCACATAGAGATACTACAGCACCCAGCATACCCCAGCATGGCACCACAGCATCCAGTATGCCCACATAGAGATACTACAGCACCCAGCATACCCCAGCATGGCACCACAGCACCCGGTATGCCCACATAGAGATACTACAGCACCCAGCATACCCCAGCATGGCACCACAGCATCCAGTATGCCCACATAGAGATACTACAGCACCCAGCATACCCCAGCATGGCACCACAGCACCCGGTATGCCCACATAGAGATACTACAGCACCCAGCATACCCCAGCATGGCACCACAGCATCCAGTATGCCCACATAGAGATACTACAGCACCCAGCATACCCCAGCATGGCACCACAGCACCCGGTATGCCCACATAGAGATACTACAGCACCCAGCATACCCCAGCATGGCACCACAGCATCCAGTATGCCCACATAGAGATACTACAGCACCCAGCATACCCCAGCATGGCACCACAGCACCCGGTATGCCCACATAGAGATACTACAGCACCCAGCATACCCCAGCATGGCACCACAGCATCCAGTATGCCCACATAGAGATACTACAGCACCCAGCATACCCCAGCATGGCACCACAGCACCCAGTATGCCCACATAGAGATACTACAGTACCCAGCATACCCCAGCATGGCACCACAGCACCCGGTATGCCCACATAGAGATACTACAGCACCCAGCATACCCCAGCATGGCACCACAGCACCCAGTATGCCCACATAGAGATACTACAGTACCCAGAATACCCCAGCATGGCACCAACGCGCTGTTGACATGGAGGATTGGGCGTTTCCGGTGCAGCGTGATGCAGTAATTGTGCTCAGCCCCACTGCCTTGCACTGTCGTTTCGATACCATGCAGTAAACCGGTAACACAATGCACAGTTGCAAAGCAAATGTAAAAAGGGCTTTAACCACTTAACGATTGCCTAACGCCGATGGGCATCGGCAGGTCGAAGTGGTGTTTCCATGGAAATGGCCCATGTCAGTTCACGGAGGGTGTCTCCGTGAACAGTCTGTGAGCCGCCGATCGCGGCTCGCAGGCTAATTGTAAACACGCGGGGAAGAAATCCCTGCTGTTTACATCAATACGGCGCTGCTGAAGCCTATCCTAGGCGGCGCAGGACGGGAAAGGGAGAGGGCGGGAGAGAAAGGGAGCGCAGAAAACGCTCCTCAAAGTCCCCCCCCCCCCCCGCGCGCTCGGCCACACGGAGCGGTGACGATCAGATTCCCCCAGCAGGTCATCGCTCTAGTGGGGAAAAAAGGGGGGAAGTCTGATCGCCCTGCCTTGCACACGATCGGTGCTGTGGGCTGGAGAGCCCACGCAGCACTGATCATCCTCATATCCCTTGGTCCTTAAGTGGTTTTTAAAGTGGATCCGAGATGAACTTTTACTCATTGCATAATTGTGTTCCTTTCATAAAGTTTATAGGGCATTCCTCAAGCCAAATCCTTTTTTTTTAATACTCTAATTCCCTATATACTAAACAAGCCTTGCCAACAGCTTCTCCAGCAAGGCACTCTGAGCCTTAGTAGCAAGGGCTTATGGGAGCTCAGTCTGGGCAGGAGGTTACTAGCCAGAGATTTCAGAGGCAGAGGGGAGGAGGAGAGGGGAGTGAAGTTTTCACAGGCTGAGGGCTGGAAATACAGATCAGCTTGCCTGTGTGTAATGTGACAAACAGAACATGGCTGCCCTCATTGTATCATAGGAATAAATAATCATAAACTGTTGAAGCTGTTTGCAGTTAGATTTGCTGAGTAAACTATCTAAACTTTAGATAAGATATATAGACAAGTTACTTGTTATAGTTAATTTTTCATCTCAGATCTCCCCCCCCCCCCCCCCCCCCCCAAGCTCAGATATCCTTTAGGGTTCATACACACCTACCAACTATCTGTCCAACTATCTGCCATACTTGTCTGTTAAGCCCCACTCACACTCAACAGCGGTAATTTATGCAAACAAGTTGAAACAAAAAAAAAAAAGTATTTGCTATTGTTCAAAAAGCTGATAAGACTGATAAGAAGTCAATCCAACGGTTTGAACAATAGCAAAACACTTGTTTTAGTTGTTGTAACTTGTTTCACAACAAAAATTCTATGGGGCTTAAAAGACAAACACTTATATAGCGCTTTTCTCCTGGCGGACTCAAATCGCCAGAGCTGCAGCCACTAGGACGCACTCTATAGGCAATAGCAGTGTTAGGGAGACTTGCCTAAGGTCTCCTGCTGAATAGGTGCTGGCTTACTGAACAGGTAGAGCTAAGATTTGAACCCTGGTCTCTCCCGTGTCAGAGGCAGAGCCCTTAACCATTACACTATACGCACTACAGCAGCCAACGATGGGTCCGTCGGCACCTCCCCCTGGGCGGGTTTTCAGACTGTAGTGCGTGTGTATGCACTGTCGGCGGACGGATAAGGCTGTTCCTGAGCGATTCGCCGGGCGGATTGTTCAGGAACAGCCCTTTCAGTCTGCTGACAGTGCATACACACGCACTACAGTCTGCTGAAAACCCGCCCAGCGGGAGGTGCCGACGGACCCGTCGTTGGCAGCTGTAGTGCGTGTGTACACATGTTAACAGACAAGTTTAGCAGATAGTTGGACAGATAATTGGTAGGTGTGTACAGACCTTAAGCATGCATATGTTTATCCACAGTAGGATGAGTCGGTAGGTATATTCTCACATTTTCACAAGGTACAGTTCAGAATCTGCAATGGGATTGTCTTCATCTCTGCTGGGCTGCATGCTAAGCGGATAGCACAGAGCCTACTGTATGCAAATGCTGATGCTGCCCAAAGCCTCCCTATGCCCACCCAAGTCAATAGGAGGAAAGAACAGCCTTTTTCCAATCAACATTCAATAGATGTTTGAACACCAGTCGAGGGGGGGATGGAGGGAGCTCCATTTTTTTCATTACTGTACTTCTCCCATCTGTAGCTTCCTGAGTTCCAACCAAAGACTGATAAAAGGATGACCTTCCATTAGCTGCTGCGGCTGTTTTCGATTTCAGCCACGTCACCTGTGCTGCTGCGAATCTGCAGACTGAATTGCTTAGCCGTGTCATGTATGGCTATAGGGATTCTGGTGCATGCTGCAGGAAACTGCCAGAACCGGTCAGCAAGCCATGGATGAAATAGGCAACGTTTACCCACCCGACTCGCCCTTAGGGACACGCTGCAGATTCGGCCGTAGCGGAAACGCTGATGGGTCATAAAGAAGTATTTGAGATGTTTCCCGTTTTTTACAGATGTTGCTAGATTAGATGTTTAAATCGAATGTAACATCTAATGTATTGAAAACTATTGTCAAATCAACATTTTAAAGGACCACTATCGTGAAAAAAGGAGGCAGTTAAAATCTGACAGAACCGACAGGTTTTGGGCCAGTCCATCTCCTCATGGGGGATTCTCAGGGTTTTCTTTGTTTTTAACAGCATTTCCTGCACAGCAGTTTAACTGCCAACATAGCAAGATACCAGCCGGCCTCTCTAATCACTTGCACACTATTTTGTCAGTTTGACTTTGCAGCTGCTGTTCAGGAAATGCTGTTGAAAACAAAGAAAGCCCTGAGAATCTCCCTTAAAAGATGGACTGGTCCAAAACCTGTCATCTGTTACATTTTCTAACTGCCTACTTTTTTCGCGATAGTGGGCCTTTAAATACATTTTTCAGCAGAAAAATACATATATTAACACAGATCTCTACATCAGTCCTGAAAGAGGGACAAATGATGAAGAAAGAGGGACAGAGGAACAGGATCCCCAAAGAGGGACTGACCCTCCAAAAGAGGGACAGTTGGGAGCAATGAAATCCTGAAATAAATCTGCAGTGTTTCTACTTCCTGCTTTCGTGTAAGCAGACATATTGTTAACATTGAGTGCTTTCAAATGAGCTTATCCGCTGTGGCCGTCAGCTGTCATGGTGGAGAGATTAAATGCAAACTTGTGCTTAGACACAAATGAGGTGAAATTATACAGGCTAAACTCTCTAAATACATACAGGGTGAATTTCTCTATATTTTCTTTCTGTCCTGTGCAAGAGTTCAGGTCCACTTTAACCTGAAGTTTCAAGCAACCAGAAAAAAAAATTCTGGCCTCGCAGGATGCATAAATCTACTTTTTCCAGGTGACAGAAAACAAACACAGAGACCAAACTCAGAAGGCTTGTTCAATCACTGTATTGACAGAAACCGGAGCAAACAGAGGCACACAACATGTTTTGGGCGTAGCCCTTCCTCAGGTGTCACACCGGCACTGCTTTTCTTGCTAGCTTTATCTCTGGCTTAATATCAAACAAGATGCCATATTTAAAAATACCCCCCCTTCTGATGTAGCTGTGGGGCGGAGTAGAAGCAGTGGTTGCCAAATGTCCATTTCACCGATCTGGCATCTTCAGAGGCTAAGCAGCATAGTCTCTTTTAAGTTAGCCAATAAATGGTATCATCCTGATTCAGAACTTCATATTTTAGCAAGCAAAGCATCATTTCATGCTGAATTTGGCGGTGAATAGCAAAGACCCTATACTGGCTATTGCTACAAAAATTGCTACATATGTTATGGAGAATAGTGGGTACAAGGTAAAAAAATAAATGTTCAAGAAGACCTTGTGGTTTCTGAGAAAATCGATTTTAATATACAAGGAAAAATGGGTTTTAAACTGTCATTTTTCTGATTTTTCTCTGGATTTTTAAAATGATAAAACATTTCTGCGTTACGATTATTTTCTGGTGAAAGATTGCTGCATTACGATTATTTTCTAGTGAACGATTGCTGCATTACGATTATTTTCTAGTGAACGATTGCTGCATTACGATTATTCTCTAGTGAAGCATTGCTGCATTACGATTATTTTCTAGTGAACGATTGCTGCATTACGATTATTCTCTAGTGAAGCATTGCTGCATTACGATTATTTTCTGTTGAAACATTGCTCCGGTATGATTATTTTCTGGTGAAACATTGCCACATTACGATTATTTTCTGACGAAACATTGTTGCGTTACAATTATTACAATTATTTTCTGGTGAAACATTGCATTACGTTTATTTTCTAGTGAAACATTGCCGCATTACAATTATTTTCTAGTGAAACATTGCATTACGTTTATTTTCATGGCGGGGCACCATGGGGGGGGGGGGCAGGTCTTCTCGCCTGTAATGACGAAATGGCTAGAGGCACCCCTGAATGGGGGTTTTACTGTTTAAATGCCCAATACTAGTAATTGTGGGGTTATACCGAACATTTCTATAGTTTCACAGGGTTCCGAGAGGTCAGAGTTTAGCATGACAGTGAGGGAAATTTACCTCTACTTGCACTTGTGGGTCTCGCTCAGTAAAACGAGAATAACAGTGCAATTGTCACCGAAGCGCTGCATGCAGCACGTTTGCGATTGATCGCAATCGCATACGCTGCTGTGAGGATGTACCCATAGGGATATATTAGCAGCAGCGCTTTGTTGATCGCCGTCAATCAGCAAAGCACTGCCGAAGTGGCAAGTGTGAACCAGCACCACTAATCGCTGCAGTGTCAAATGTGCACAGTTCACTCGCTCAGCACAGTTACTGCCAGATACTTGATAAGTGGCCATAGTGTTCCCTCCTGACTTTCCAATAGCATCTGCCAATTCCCTCAGCAAACCTGGACTAAACTCTCCTCACTTGATCTCATCTCTTCCATGTTCTGTACGTAAATAACATTTGTTTACTAACACCATGACATGTACCTTTGCCATCCAGGGCTGCAGAATGTCTCTGTGTCATGGGGGGAGTCATCTCCCCTTTTGCACATCGTGGAATTAGTTCTATCAAGGCTGGTGCACACCAAGAGCGCTTCTGAGCGCATTTAAAAACGCTAGCCCTTTAAAAAGTGCTTGGCTAATGTATTTGAATGGGATAGATCACACCAGAGCAATGTGATTTTTTTCGCAGTCCTGCAGCATTTCTGTTGATTTCCGAGGTGATTCAGCCTCAAAGTGAAGCTTAAGCCTGCTAAAAAAAATGAGATGAACTCACCTGGGGAATCAGAATCAGAATCAGAATCATTTATTTCGCCAAGCATGAGCAACCATGCCCGGAATTATTTTTGGCACATACATATAGCTCAGGAAGAAAACAGAGAAGAGTGCATAGCAGCAGGGATAGATTACATTACATTTGCATCCAATTTGCGTCAGAAAAATTACATACATCACAGATCATTTGTGGCCTTGAGCTGACCAGAAAAATTACATACATCACAGTTCATTTGTGGCCTTGGGCTGACCAGCGGTTAGCCTTGTTGGCCTTGTGAGGTTGTTGCTTCAGTTGACCGAACGGGAGTGTCGCAGCCCGCCCCCCGCTTGTTGGTCTTGCACAGATGGGAGTATGTGGAGTGAGTTCAAGTGGCTGACAGCCGATGGGAAGAAGGAGTTCCTATGTCTCGCAGTCTTTGTGGGGATGGCCCGAAGTCTTCGGCCCAGGGGGAGCACACTGAAGTAACAGTGGCCTGGGTGCGAGGGATCACTGGCAATCCTCAATGCCCTGGATTTCAGTCTCTTGTTGTGCAGTAGTTCAAGTGAGTGGAGGGGGCACCCGATGATCCTCTCCGCCGACCTGATGACCCTCTGTAGTTTGAGCTTGTCACTGGCGGTGGCGCCAGCATACCAGACCAGGATGGAAGAGCAGAGGATTGACTCGATGGTGGCGGAGTAGAAGCTGGTCAGAATCTCTTGGGTCATGCCAACCTTCCTCAGCTGCCGTAGGAAATAAAGTCTCTGCTGTGCTTTCCGTTGGATGACAGTGATATTGGACTTCCAACTGAGGTCGTTGGAGATAGTAGTGCCCAGAAGGCGGGCGCAGGGCACTCTGGCCACCTCGGTGCCGTCAATATAGGGGCTTCCCTCAGCCCCCTGCAGCCGATCTGTGCCCTCGCAGCTCCGGTCCGATGCCTCTGGACCCGCCGGCGACGACTTCCGGTTTCGCCGTCACCGGCCGACAGGCATGGGAACGCGAGTGATTGTTCGCGTTCCCAGCCTGTCGGCCCCTATGCTGCTATTGCGGCCAGTAGGTCACAATAGCAGCATAGGGGGCGATATACAGGCTGGGAACGCGAACAATCACTCGCGTTCCCATGCCTGTCGGCCGGTGACGGCGAAACTGGAAGTCGTCGCCGCCGGGTTCAGAGGCATCGGACCGGAGCTGCGAGGGCACCGATCGGCTGCAGGGGGCTGAGGGAAGCCCCAGGTGAGTTCATCTCATTTTTTTTTAGCAGGCTTAAGGTTCACTTCAATGTTAAGTGTAGGAAAGTGGAAAATCGCTCTGAAAAGCGCTAGATCAGAGCGATTTCCGAAGCGTTTTTGTTACAAAACCAGTACACTAGCAGCTGTACTGTACATAAAAAAGAAAAATGCGGTACGAAAACGATCCGCTCCAAAAATCGCCAGGTATAAATAGAAAATAGCTAGGCACATGCCTAGAATCACCTTGAAAAATCACTTCAAAAAGTGCACTGGTCCTCAGATACTCTTTTTTTCCCATGACTTTAGAGGAGGTTTTAGCATTCAAAACATTGCTAAAGAATAGAGATATATGTAAACCTCTTTTTTTCTATGTTGCCCATTTTTTTTTCTTTTTACCTGGTGCCTTTACCTAACTGCAGGAACTGTGCAGTGCCAATGGGATTCTGAAAGGTGTTTATTTTTTCTAGCCATGGTAACAAGCTTATCTCAGCGTGCAAATAACAGAATGCTTCCTATCTCGGATACAATAAGAACATTATGGCCAGATGGTAATTGAATCTGCCCCCTCCCCCCTTTTGTCTAGGTGATGTTAGCTGTGGGAGGGACAGTAACCTGTGGTAGTAGGGAGGGAAAAATAAAACTGCCCTGGGTGGAAAAAAATAAGAAAAGGACAAAAGTGATGCTGCCCACTTTTGGCGATGAAAACCAGCAGAAATATTATTTTCCTTTTTTCATATCGCATTTCTCTTAACCACTTAAAGAAAATCTGTGACGAAAAACGTCCCCTGGGGGTACTCACCTCGGGTGGGGGAAGCCTCTGGATCCTTTTGAGGCTTCCCCCGTCCTCCTCGGTCCCACGGTGGCGGCGAAAATCCTCCTGGAGCGGTAACGATGTAAATATTTACCTCAGTGGTTCCAGCGCAGGCGCAGTATCTGCTCTTCCCACGGAGATAGGCGGAAATAGCCGATCTCTGTCGGGCCGCTCTACTGTGCAGGGGCAAGTCTCCTGCGCAGTAGAGCGGACCCGACGGAAATCGACTGTTTCCGCCTATCTCCGTCAGCAGAGCCGAAAAAGCGCCCCCGCTGGAGCCAGGAAAGGTAAATATTGAACAGGCTGCCGGATTTGTCGCACCAGCTTTGAAGGGCTAGACCCCTGTGGGACAGAGGAGGACGGGGAAGCCTCATTAGGATCCTGAGGCTTCCCCCTCCCGAGGTGAGTACCCCAAGGGGACGTTTTTCTTGTTACAGTGTCTCTTTAAGGACCACGAGCTTAAACCCCCATAGCCACCAGGCCATTTTTTACAAATTAGGCCACTGCAGCTTTAGGGGCGCGCTGCAGGGCTGCACCACTCAGCACAGAAGTGATTCCCCCCCCCCCCCCTTTTCTGCCCACCAACTGAGTTTTCTGTTGGTGGGTTGTGATTGCTCCCAGGGTGTTTGTTTATTTTATAATAAATATTTTTTTTTTTAAATAAATGCTTTTTTTTTTTTAATGAATTATTTCCCCAGCCCTCCCTCCCCCCGCAAGCCAATCAGCGCAATTGGCTGTCAGCCTATGACAGCGGATCGCTTCCTTGCCCCATGTCACGCCCCAGTACAGCCCTGCCGTAGACCGCAGCGCTGTACAGTGTAAATAGATGGCGCTGCTGGGAGACTGATGACGTCATTCAAGCGGAGATGGGCGTGCATCGGCACACACGGTCTTGTGCAAATCCCCGCCCAGGACTTTATGTCGATCAGCGTTAGGTGTTCCTGGCGCTGCTGCCGCGATCACGCCCATTGTCGTGATGCGGTCGTAAAGAAGTTAAATCTTACAGTGAACACTAAAACATCAGGAGAGGTAGCTAAATAAGTAATTTCTTATTGGATGATATTTTTTTATCAGTTAATATGGAGTTTCTTACATAATGAATACAATTGCTTATTTTTTTTTACAATATTTATTTGTAAATGATTTAGTCAGTGTTTGCCCATTGTAAAATCTTTCCTCTCCCTGATTTACACTCTGACCATGTCCCAACGATCGATAATTTCCAGCACGTCCGATCAGCTTCTGATCGAGAAAGGAATCAATTCTGTGCAGTACTGATTTGGAAATCGATCTGGATCAGAAGCTGATCGAACATGCTGGAAATTATTGATTAACCACTTGAGGACCACAGTCTTTCTACCCCTTAAGGACCAGGCACTTTTTTTCCATTCAGACCACTGCAGCTTTCACGGTTTATTGCTCGCTCATACAACCTGCCACCTAAATGAATTTTGGCTCCTTTTCTTGTCACTAATAAAGCTTTCTTTTGGTGCTATTTGATTGCTCCTGCGATTTTTACTTTTTATTATATTCATCAAAAAAGACATGAATTTTGGCAAAAAAATTATTTTTTTAACTTTCTGTGCTGACATTTTTCAAATAAAGTAAAATTTCTGTATACATGCAGCGCGAAAAATGTGGACAAACATGTTTTTGATAAAAAAAACCCATTCAGTGTATATTTATTGGTTTGGGTAAAAGTTATAGCGTTTACAAACTATGGTGCAAAAAGTGAATTTTCCCATTTTCAAGCATCTATCACTTTTCTGACCCCCTGTCATGTTTCATGAGGGGCTAGAATTCCAGGATAGTATAAATACCCCCCAAATGACCCCATTTTGGAAAGAAGACATCCCAAAGTATTCACTGAGAGGCATAGTGAGTTCATAGAAGATATTATTTTTTGTCACAAGTAAGCGGAAAATGACACTTTGTGACAAAAAAAAAAAAAAAAAAAGTTTCCATTTCTGCTAACTTGCGACAAAAAAAATGAAATCTGCCACGGACTCACCATGCCCCTCTCTGAATACCTTGAAGTGTCTACTTTCCAAAATGGGGTCATTTGTGGGGTGTGTTTACTGTCCTGACATTTTGGGGGGTGCTAAATTGTAAGCACCCCTGTAAAGCCTAAAGGTGCTCATTGGACTTTGGACCCCTTAGCGCAGTTAGGCTGCAAAAAAGTGCCACACATGTGGTATTGCCATACTCAGTAGAAGTACTATAATGTGTTTTGGGGTGTATTTTTACACATACCCATGCTGGGTGGGAGAAATATCTCTGTAAATGACAATGTTTTCATTTTTTTTACACACAATTGTCCATTTACAGAGTTATTCCTCCCACCCAGCATGGGTATGTGTAAAAATACACCACAAAACACATTATACTACTTCTCCTGAGTACGGCGATACCACATGTGTGGCACTTTTTTGCACCCTAACTGCGCTAAAGGGCCCAAAGTCCAATGAGTACCTTTAGGATTTCACAGGTCATTTTGCGACATTTGGTTTCAAGACTACTCCTCATGGTTTAGGGCCCCTAAAATGCCAGGGCAGTATAGGAACCCCACAAATGACCCCATTTTAGACAGAAGACACCCCAAGGTATTCCGTTAGGAGTATGGTGAGTTCATAGAAGATTTTATTTTTTGTCACAAGTTAGCGGAACATGACACTTTTGAAAAAAAACAATTAAAATCAATTTCCGCTAACTTGTGACAAAAAAATAAAAACTTCTATGAACTCACCATACTCCTAACGGAATACCTTTGGGTGTCTTCTTTCTAAAATGGGGTCATTTGTGGGGTTCCTATACTGCCCTGGCATTTTAGGGGCCCTAAACCATGAGGAGTAGTCTGGAAATCAAATTCCGCAAAATGACCTGTGAAATCCTAAAGGTACTCATTGGACTTTGGGCCCTTTAGCGCAGTTAGGGTGCAAAAAAGTGCCACACATGTGGTATCGCCGTACTCGGGAGAAGTAGTACAATGTGTTTTGGGGTGTATTTTTACACATACCCATGCTGGGCGGGAGAAATAACTCTGTAAATGGACAATTGTGTGTAAAAAAATCAAAAGATTGTCATTTACAGAGGTATTTCTCCCACCCAGCATGGGTATGTGTAAAAATACACCCCAAAACACATTATACTACTTCTCCCGAGTACGGCAATACCACATGTGTGGCACTTTTTTGCACCCTAACTGCGCTAAAGGGCCCAAAGTCCAATGAGTACCTTTAGGATTTTACAGGTCATTTTTGTTTCAAGACTACTCCTCACGGTTTAGGGCCCCTAAAATGCCAGGGCAGTATAGGAACCCCACTAATGACCCCATTTTACAAAGTAGACACCCCAAGGTATTCCGTTAGGAGTATGGTGAGTTCATAGAAGATTTTATTTTTTGCCACAAGTTAGCGGAAATTGATTTGAATTGTTTTTCTTCACAAAGTGTCATATTCCGCTAACTTGTGACAAAAAAAAAAATCTTCTATGAACTCACCATACTCCTAACGGAATACCTTTGGGTGTCTCCTTTCTAGAATGGGGTCATTTGTGGGGTTCCTATACTGCCCTGGCATTTTAGGGGCCCTAAACCGTGAGGAGTAGTCTTGAAACCAAATGTCGCAAAATGACCTGTGAAATCCTAAAGGTACTCATTGGACTTTGGGCCCCTTAGCGCACTTAGGGTGTAAAAAAGTGCCACACATGTGGTACCGCAGTACTCAGGAGAAGTAGTATAATGTGTTTTGTGGTGTATTTTTACACATACCCATGCTGGGTGGTAGAAATATCTCTGTACATGACAATTGTTTGATTTTTTTTACACACAATTGTCCATTTACAGAGAGATTTCTCCCACCCAGCATGGGTATGTGTAAAAATACACCCCAAAACACATTATACTACTTCTCCTGAGTACGGCGATACCACATGTGTGACACTTTTTTTGCAGCCTAGGTGCGCTAAGGGGCCCAACGTCCTATTCACAGGTCATTTTGAGGCATTTGTTTTCTAGACTACTCCTCACGGTTTAGGGCCCCTAAAATGCCAGGGCAGTATAGGAACCCCACAAGTGACCCCATTTTAGAAAGAAGACACCCTAAGGTATTCCGTTAGGTGTATGGCGAGGTCATAGAAGATTTTATTTTTAGTCACAAGTTAGTGAAAAATGACACTTTGTGAAAAAAACCCAATAAAAATCAATTTCCGCTAACTTTTGACAAAAAATAAAATCTTCTATGAACTCGTCATACACCTAACAGAATACCTTGGGGTGTCTTTTTTCTAAAATGGGGTCACTTGTGGGGTTCCTATACCGCCCTGGCATTTTACGGGCCCAAAACCGTGAGTAGTCTGGAAACCAAATGTCTCAAAATGACTGATCAGGGGTATAAGCATCTGCAAATTTTGATGACAGGTGGTCTATGAGGGGCCGAATTTTGTGGAACCGGTCATAAGCAGGGTGGCCTTTTAGATGACCGGTTGTATTGGGCCTGATCTGATGGATAGGAGTGCTAGGGGGTGACAGGAGGTGATTGATGGGTGTCTCAGGGGGTGATTAGTGGGGGGAATAGATGCAAGTAATGCAATGGCGAGGTGATCAGGGCTGGGGTCTGAGGGTGTGGGCGGGTGATTGGGTGCCCTAGGGGCAGATGGGGGTCTAATCTGATGGGTAGCAGTGACAGGGGGTGATTGATGGGTAATTAGTGGGTGTTTAGAGGAGAGAACAGATGCAATGCACTTGGGAGGTGATCTGACTGCGGGTCTGCAGGCGATCGGATGGTGTGGGTGGGTGATCAGATTGCCCGCAAGGGGCAGGTTAGGGACTGATTGATGGGTGGCAGTGACAGGGGGTGATTGATGGGTGGCAGTGACAGGGGGTGACAGGGGGTGATTGATGGGTGATAGGTGATTGGCAGGTGATTGACAGGTGATCAGTGGGTTATTACAGGGAAGAACAGATGTAATTAATGCACTGGTGAATTGATAAGGGGGGGTCAGAGGGCAATCTGAGCGTGTTGGCGGGTGATTGGGTGCCCGCAAGGGGCAGATTAGGGTCTGATCTGATAGGTAAAAGTGACAGGTGGTGATAGGGGGTGATTGATGGGTAATTAGTGGGTGTTTAGAGGAGAGAATAGATGTAAACAATGGATTTGGGAGGTGATCTGATGTCGGATCTGCGGGCGATCTATTGGTGTGGGTGGGTGATCAGATTGCCTGCAAGGGGCAGGTTAGGGGCTGATTGATGGGTGGCAGTGACAGGAGGTGACAGGGGGTGATTGATGGGTGATAGGTGATTGGCAGGTGATTGACAGGTGATCAGTGGGTTATTACAGGGAAGAACAGATGTAATTAATGCACTGGCGAATTGATAAGGGGGGGTCAGAGGGCAATCTGAGCGTGTGGGCGGGTGATTGGGTGCCCGCAAGGGGCAGATTAGGGTCTGATCTGATAGGTAACAGTGACAGGTGGTGATAGGGGGTGATTGATGGGTAATTAGTGGGTGTTTAGAGGAGAGAATAGATGTAAACAATGATTTTGGGAGGTGATCTGATGTCGGATCTGCGGGCGATCTATTGGTGTGGGTGGGTGATCAGATTGCCCGCAAGGGGCAGGTTAGGGGCTGATTGATGGGTGGCAGTGACAGGGGGTGATTGATGGGTGATAGGTGATTGGCAGGTGATTGACAGGTGATCAGTGGGTTATTACAGGAAAGAACAGATGTAATTAATGCACTGGCGAATTGATAAGGGGGGGGGGGTGTCTGAGGGCAATCTGAGCGTGTGGGCGGGTGATTGGGTGCCCGCAAGGGGCAGATTAGGGTCTGATCTGATAGGTAACAGTGACAGGTGGTGATAGGGGGTGATTGATGGGTAATTAGTGGGTGTTTAGAGGAGAGAATAGATGTAAACAATGGATTTGGGAGGTGATCTGATGTCGGATCTGCGGGCGATCTATTGGTGTGGGTGGGTGATCAGATTGCCCGCAAGGGGCAGGTTAGGGGCTGATTGATGGGTGGCAGTGACAGGGGGTGATTGATGGGTGATAGGTGATTGGCAGGTGATTGACAGGTGATCAGTGGGTTATTACAGGGAAGAACAGATGTAATTAATGCACTGGCGAATTGATAAGGGGGGGTCAGAGGGCAATCTGAGCGTGTTGGCGGGTGATTGGGTGCCCGCAAGGGGCAGATTAGGGTCTGATCTGATAGGTAAAAGTGACAGGTGGTGATAGGGGGTGATTGATGGGTAATTAGTGGGTGTTTAGAGGAGAGAATAGATGTAAACAATGGATTTGGGAGGTGATCTGATGTCGGATCTGCGGGCGATCTATTGGTGTGGGTGGGTGATCAGATTGCCTGCAAGGGGCAGGTTAGGGGCTGATTGATGGGTGGCAGTGACAGGAGGTGACAGGGGGTGATTGATGGGTGATAGGTGATTGGCAGGTGATTGACAGGTGATCAGTGGGTTATTACAGGGAAGAACAGATGTAATTAATGCACTGGCGAATTGATAAGGGGGGGTCAGAGGGCAATCTGAGCGTGTGGGCGGGTGATTGGGTGCCCGCAAGGGGCAGATTAGGGTCTGATCTGATAGGTAACAGTGACAGGTGGTGATAGGGGGTGATTGATGGGTAATTAGTGGGTGTTTAGAGGAGAGAATAGATGTAAACAATGGATTTGGGAGGTGATCTGATGTCGGATCTGCGGGCGATCTATTGGTGTGGGTGGGTGATCAGATTGCCCGCAAGGGGCAGGTTAGGGGCTGATTGATGGGTGGCAGTGACAGGGGGTGATTGATGGGTGATAGGTGATTGGCAGGTGATTGACAGGTGATCAGTGGGTTATTACAGGAAAGAACAGATGTAATTAATGCACTGGCGAATTGATAAGGGGGGGGGGGGGTGTCTGAGGGCAATCTGAGCGTGTGGGCGGGTGATTGGGTGCCCGCAAGGGGCAGATTAGGGTCTGATCTGATAGGTAACAGTGACAGGTGGTGATAGGGGGTGATTGATGGGTAATTAGTGGGTGTTTAGAGGAGAGAATAGATGTAAACAATGGATTTGGGAGGTGATCTGATGTCGGATCTGCGGGCGATCTATTGGTGTGGGTGGGTGATCAGATTGCCCGCAAGGGGCAGGTTAGGGGCTGATTGATGGGTGGCAGTGACAGGGGGTGATTGATGGGTGATAGGTGATTGGCAGGTGATTGACAGGTGATCAGTGGGTTATTACAGGGAAGAACAGATGTAATTAATGCACTGGCGAATTGATAAGGGGGGGGGGGGGTGTCTGAGGGCAATCTGAGCGTGTGGGCGGGTGATTGGGTGCCCGCAAGGGGCAGATTAGGGTCTGATCTGATAGGTAACAGTGACAGGTGGTGATAGGGGGTGATTGATGGGTAATTAGTGGGTGTTTAGAGGAGAGAATAGATGTAAACAATGGATTTGGGAGGTGATCTGATGTCGGATCTGCGGGCGATCTATTGGTGTGGGTGGGTGATCAGATTGCCCGCAAGGGGCAGGTTAGGGGCTGATTGATGGGTGGCAGTGACAGGGGGTAATTGATGGGTGATAGGTGATTGGCAGGTGATTGACAGGTGATCAGTGGGTTATTACAGGGAAGAACAGATGTAATTAATGCACTGGCGAATTGATAAGGGGGGGTCAGAGGGCAATCTGAGCGTGTTGGCGGGTGATTGGGTGCCCGCAAGGGGCAGATTAGGGTCTGATCTGATAGGTAAAAGTGACAGGTGGTGATGGGGTGATTGATGGGTGATTGATGGGTAATTAGTGGGTGTTTAGAGGAGAGAATTGATGTAAACAATGGATTTGGGAGGTGATCTGATGTCGGATCTGCGGGCGATCTATTGGTGTGGGTGGGTGATCAGATTGCCCGCAAGGGGCAGGTTAGGGGCTGATTGTTGGGTGGCAGTGACAGGGGGTGATTGATGGGTGATTGATGGATGATTGATGGGTGATTGACAGGTGATTGACAGGTTATCAGGGGGGATGGATGCATACAGTACACAGGGGGGGGGGGGTCTGGGGGGGGTCCTGGGGAGAATCTGAGGGGTGGGGGGGTGATCAGGAGGGGGCAGGGGGCAGGGGGGGGGGATAAAAAAAAAATAGCGTTGACAGATAGTGACAGGGAGTGATTGATGGGTTATTAGGGGGGTGATTGGGTGCAAACAGGGGTCTGGGGGGTGGGCAGGGGGGGGTCTGAGGGGTGCTGTGGGCGATCAGTGGGCGGGGGGGGCAGATCAGTGTGTTTGGTTGCAGACTAGGGTGGCTGCAGCCTGCCCTGGTGGTCCCTCGGACACTGGGACCACCAGGGCAGGAGGCAGCCTGTATAATACACTTTGTATACATTACAAAGTGTATTATACACTTTGTAGCGGCGATCGCGGGGTTAACATCCCGCCGGCGCTTCCGTATGGCCGGCGGGATGTTACGGCGGGTGGGCGGAGCCAGTTGCCGGGGGAAGCGCGCGTCATCAATGACGCGATCGCTCCCCCGGCGTAGCAAAAGGACGCACCGCCTTAAGGCGTATTGCGGTCCTTAGGGGATCCACTTTGCCGCCGCCCATGGGCTGTGGGCGGTCGGCAAGTGGTTAATGTGAAATATCATGTTTATCTGATGGGAAAATTGCATGGTGTGTACCAGACATAAAAGTAATATAGTGACAAAAAAAAATAGAGCCTTCCCTGTGTTCTCTTGCTCCCCTCATTCCGGAATTGTCATCCTCATTATGCGTATTCGAACAAACACATCCGTGAGCCCTTTGAAAGCATAATAAGCACTTAGTGCTTCCTGAAGGTGGACGACCTCGTACTGCACGTGTGTGAGCACACTCAAGCGTGCACAGTCTCAGTACGGAGCCTCCCGTCTTCGGAAGCTCTTGGGGACATGAGTGCCTCTGAAGCTCCGTACTGTGCATGCGTGAGCGCGCACGCATGTGCAGTATGGAGCTGCCCGTTTTTGGTAGCACTCGGGTTCCCGAAGACTTCCAAAGCCTGCTGCAGCAGCGAAGAGTAGTATTCGACCTCTCAGTCGGATACTGTTACTGAAGTTGACATCACTGGAACGAGGGGAATGTGAGATGAACTGGAAGGCTCTATATGACCCAGAGCCTTCCCCCTCCTTAGGTAAGTACAGTAAAACCTTGGATTGAGAGTAACTTGGTTTAAAGGGAAGGTCCAGGAAGACTAAAAATAAAAAAAATCACTTACCTGCATAGGCAAACGCCCAGAATCCCCCCTCAGACCAAGGCCAGTGCAGTGTCTAGGGACAGGCACAAGTTGAGACACCAGAATATCTGCAGGCATCCTGTACCTCACAGCACCGCCCCCTTTCTTTCCCTGCTACAGTTGACTTTGGATGTAGCAGCAGCATGTGGACAGAGCATGGAGCAGCAGTGTGTGTACAGAGCATGGAGCAGCTCTTGGGAACTTAACAGATACAAGTATGAGCACAGCCCTGTGCCCTGCTGGGTGAATGCTCCATTTTCCCCTTCATTAGCAATGTTAACTATCCTCATTATTATCTGCATCCAAACTGTTCCTGATCGATCCCCTTGTCAAATCGGGAGCAGAATGAACATTTAGGAAATAATTGTCAGATCCTGTCAGTCAGATGAGAAATTACATTATGTGTACCCAGCATGATGTCCTACCATAGTATTATACTGTATTGTGCGTGGCTGAGGGAGACCTTTCAGGAATCCCCCCCTTGAACATCCTGGGTTTGCCCCTGACCTGGGGCTCCTCGCCCCAGGCCCCTCCGGTGCAGATGCCGACCTCGCCAGGTCGGCATCCATTTACGCTCCAATGTGCGGCTCACAGAGTTGCACTGACGTCATCCGGATTGTACTCCGCAGGCGCAGAACTACTGCATCCGCGCAGTGCAGTCCGGCTGACATCAGCGCGGCTATCTGAGCCGCATGTTGACGCGCAAATAGGCCTCATGTACCGGAGAGGACCTCAGGCCACCGGCGGGAAGCAGAGATGCGGCGTCGCGGCGAGGGCACAGAACGGCTGCAAGGGCCTGGAAGAAGCCCCAGGTAAGTCGATTTTTAATTTGTATTCTTCCTGGAGGTGTCCTTTAAGAGCGCTTTGCAATACAAGCAAAAATGTATCTGATTTTAAAAAAAAACCTCTTAACCTTCCTGGCGGTTCGGGGTAAGCCGCGCAGGAGGTTTTCTCAGGCCCTGCTGGGCCGATTTACTTAATTTTTTTTTTTGCTGGACGCAGCCAGCACTTTGCTAGCACTTTCTTTGAACAGGATTTCCTGATCGAAGCGGGCGGGGGGATGCCGCTGAGCAGCGGCTATCATGTAGCGAGCCCTAGGCTCGCTACATGATTTAAAAAGAAAAAAACTGTTGCGCTGCCTCCTGGCGGAAATAATTAAATGATAGTCACTAACCAAGTCAATCCAAGGTTTTCACTGTATTCTGCAACTTGATGCTTTCCACAAGATGTGGTTGGAGTGATGCCTTAAAATGCTTGTCGACATATCTGATACACAGACGTTCTGTAAGGTGACACAGACGTTCTGTAAGGTGACACAGACGTTCTGAAGCTCCAGTCCTGAATGAATCTTTGACTTGTTTAGAAAAAAAAAAAGAGAAGTCTCTTCTAGAAAGAGCTGGAGAAGAAATGTGCAGGAGGCGAGAGGGAGAAGCGTAGATGGGAGGCTGGGATCTGATCTCTATATATGAGCAGGAGGGGATGGACCGCTGATCCGCTCACAGGGGGGACACACTTTCTATATCCAGAACCAGCAAAGCTCTAAAAAGCTCCGAGCATTCCAGTCCCGCTGGCCGTACTGATATGGGGAAAGATTACTACTCGATTCTGGGCATCGAGAAGGGGGCTTCAGAGGAGGACATCAAGAAAGCCTACAGAAAGCAGGCTCTGAAGTGGCACCCGGACAAGAACAAGTCAGCCCACGCAGAGGAGAAGTTCAAGGAGGTGGCAGAAGCCTACGAGGTGCTGAGCGACCCCAAGAAGAGGGAGATATACGACCAGTATGGGGAGGAAGGTATGTGGGCTGATGCTATGTGCCAGCATCCTATGCCTGGCTTCTGAGACAGCTTTGTAATATGTGGTGTATAGGATGGCGAGGAAAGGGTTATCTGACAAATGTCCATGGAAGATCAGAAGCCTTTATTTATACAAATGGCCAGATGTGTCCAATGTTTGCTTGCAGGCATCATCAGGCACAGCAGGGGGTTAACTTGTAACTTTGATGAGAGATGGCTGTCATCAGAAGTTCTGTTAGTAATCTTTTCCTTTTTCTGTCCACAGAGAACTAGCTGTGTAGGGTAAGGCTACAGTAGGTCTAAACAGAGTGTAATACCCATTACTTGCTGATATATTTATGTTTTGGTACGTATAGACCAGTGTTTCTCAGCATGATTTTGGTAGGCAACCCTTTCGAATGTCTGCACTTGCCATGTACCCCTTGATATAGTAAGAAAAGTACCCCTTTATATAGTAGAGATAATCATCTCAAGTACCCCTTGACACAAAAATATTTAATAGTAGTACACTGTAACAGTCTCTAAACAGTTTCCAAGCTAAAAAAAATAAATAATTTGGTGTAGCTGTTTTTATTGGTTTATTATTTTTTTTAAACTCTAAATTTGTTATTTTGAATAAATTTGAACTTGAAGTGTTTTAAAACAAAAAACAAAACAAAAACAGATACTTACCTAAGGAGGGAGAAGGCTCTGGGTCCTATAGAACCTTTTACTGGTCCCCTTGTTTCAGTGATGTCACGGAGGGGTTGGAGACTGTTCTCTTCTGCCGTGGGAGGCTTTGGCTCTGTAGTGCGCATGCTCGAGTACACTCTTTTGCACTTGTGCATTTGCAGTACGGAGCCACCCGTCTTTGGGAACTCTCGTGCTCCTGAAGACTTCCGAAGCCTGCAGCTGAGGAAGATTTGAATAGGGGAGCCAGTGCTGGAACAGGGACCAATTGAAGAGCGGGAACGCTCAATAGTACCCAAAGCCTCCTCCCTCCTTAGGTAAGTATCTTTTTTTTAATTTCAAAATTACTTCAGATTTCCTTTTAAAGATACCCTTAGTGAACAGAAAAGTAGATTTTTACTTACCTGGGGCTTCTTTCAGCCCCCTGCAGTCTATTTGGTCCCTCGCTGTCCTCCCGATCCGCACTGTTCTGCCTCCGTCAGACCCGGTTATGTCCATAACTGAGCCAGTCAGAGTCCACAGATGAGCCGTGTGCCTCCTTCATCACTCTCCGGTATTCTGGAGTTTTCTGTGTCTGCGCAGTTGCAAGTTTTAACTAGCATGATTGAGCAGATGCGGTCAGCCAGGACAGCGCATGGGGAGACAGCGACACAGCAGCATGGACTAGGAGGACAGCAAACGACCAGATAGCCTGTGGTGGCGGGGGAGCTGAAAGAAGCACCAGGTAAGTAAAGTTAGCTTTTCTGTTCACTTAAGGTTCCCTTTAAAGGCAAGGAGTAGAATAAAAAAAATGAGATGCAAGCCTCTGAATCCTCCAGACGCTTCCAACAAGGAGGACCTCCAGACCACCGCCGCTGTTCGGGACCCTCCAGAAGCTTGCATCTGCGCTCCTCCTTAAGTACGCTTGCATAGTAGCGTGGTCTACGAGCAGCTCCAGCTTACTGCACAGGTGTGGCCATGCTCGAGCAGTATGGCCACCCTCATGCGTGAAGAGGAGCACAACCATGATAACATACCAGGCAAGCTCTTGCAAGATATGTTGTGAGGGTCCATGTGTGGCAACGGTGGGGGCCAGGAGGACGTGGGAAGCTTCTGCAGGATCCAGAGGCTTTCTTCGTCTTGGGTAACTATCTTTATTTTACTCAGCCTCTGGTACTCTTTTATTAACTACATCAAACCCAAGTACCCATCAGAAGTACCCTCTGGAGTACATGTACCACTGGTTAAGAAACTAAGCCATAGATATATAGATCTGTATTTTGGTACCTAGAGATACACAGGTAAACACAGATGATCTTATGTCTGTGGGCTACCTGCAGACATCGCAGCCTTACAGCATATTGGGTGTGTGCACAGTGAAGTGGAGTATTGTAAAGACTATTAGATTTAAAGTGAACCTGAGGTGAGAGTGAAATAAAGGCTGCCATATTTATTTCCTTTTAAAGGATACCCGAGGTGACGTGACAGGATGAGATAGACATGGGTATGTACAGTGCCTAGCACACAAATAACTATGCTGTGTACCTTTTTTTCTTTCTTTGCCTGAAAGAGTTAAATATTAGGTATGTAAATGGCTGATTCAGTCCAGACAGGAAGTGACTACAGTGTGACCCTCACTGATAAGAAATTCCAACTATAAAGCACTTTCCTAACAGAAAATGGCTTCTGAGAGCAGGAAAAAGATAAAAAGAGCCAATAGTTCATAATTTTTAGCTCTGGTATGCTTCAATGAATGTGTCATTGATCAAAAACAATAAAACAGTTGAAACTTAAAAAGTAGATTTAAACATAAAATAAAACTGTGGAATATCTTCAAAAGTAATTTTAAGGAGAAGGAAGATAGATATCCTGCTGATTTATTTGGCTGCAGTTGTGTCTGAATCACACCTGAAACAAGCATGCAGCAGGGTTGCCAAATCATCCCCTTAAATACTGACACATCTAAGTTATACAGGCTCCAGGTTTACTCATACATAATCAGTGCCTAAACTGCATCTAACTAGCCACAAGTGCATCATTCATTAGAGTCCGTATTTAAAGGGATAAGTTGGCAACACTGGCATGCAGCTAATCTTTTCAGATCTGACAATAATGTCAGAAACACCTGATCTGCCGCATGCTTGTTCAGGATCTCATGCTGGGGATACACGGTACGTTTTCCACCTTATCAATCGAGCCGCCGATGGCTCGATTGATAATTTCCAACAGGTCCGATGACCCTGCTCGATCCCCACCCGCTCGATCCCCGCGGTCGGACGATAGCGGGGAGTCGAGCGGAAGATAAGGAAGCGCCCGCGGGGACGAGCAGGAATCGATCCAGACGGCTGCGGGGATGCGGCGGAAGTCGATCCGGCGGCTAATCAAGCCCCTGGGTCGTACCGTGTATCCCCAGCATATGACTAAAAGTATTAGAGGAGGCGAATCAGCAGGACAGCCAGGTAACTGATATTGTTTAAAAGTACATAAATATGGCAGCCTCCATGGAACGCTCACCTCGGTTCACTTTAAAGCCAGGGTTCTCATATACTACAAGATTTGTGTAAGATCATATCATCTTCCAGATATCAGTCCTTCAACCTGTTCTACCGCTTAGCTCAGTTAAGGTAGCCATTCATTAGTCCATTTGTTTTTGTTTTATTTGATGTTTGAGCAGGCAAGCCGTTTGATTATTTCCTAAAAATAGTACAGCTATTTGATTGAAGTGTAATCAATGTTAAAGGAGTTCTTTGGTGTTGTTTAAAAAACAAAGACCTCAATTCACTAAGCTTATCTCCTGTCTTTAATAACGTTTCTAGAGTTATCACCATGGTGATAAAGAATGTAGTATTCAGGAAACATTTTACCTCAGGCAAACCTAAAGTTAACTCTTCTGTCTTTAAGTTAAGGTGAGATCTCTAAAGTTAACTCTTCAATCCTTAAAATAACTCCAGAATTCTAAAGTTAAAGACAGGCTGTTAATTAACTGCGTGTGAAAATAATTACAGAGGAGGTAACTTAACTACAGAGGAGGTAACTTAAAGAGACTCTGAAGTGAGTATCAATTAACTTTTTTAACATGCAGTAATGTTAATCAGTATAACCGCTGCTAAAATGCTGCTTTCTGAGGGGCCTTTACCCCCAAATCCCCTCTGTAAGCTCGGGGGGGAGCGCTTCCTGAAGAGGCAGAGCTAAGCCCTGTAGCTCTGCCTCTCAGCACGTCAATCCACGACCAAGAAAGTCATGGATTTTGCAGGGGGGATTTGGGGGGTAAAGACCCCTTGTTTTGCCGCGTCATAGCGGCATTTTAGCAGTGGTTATACTCATTAACATTACTGCATGTTAAAAAAGTAAATTAATACTTGCTTCAGAGTCTCCTTAAGGAATGAAGAGATAAGATAACTCTCTCACTGTGTGGAGGTAAGTTTTCCCTTGCTGAAATCGATCCGGAATCAGCCTTGTGACTTCGCATCCGACCGCCCCTTTCCCCCTAATGCTAAGTGTCCCCACCGGTGCCCAATACCTGTCCGCTTATTCCTGCTGGCTCGGGGCGCGCTCTGTTCTTCATACATCAGCGCCACGTGGTTGCCTAGTAACATGGCCGCGTGTATGACGTCATATTCGCGCTCTTACTGGAAAACCACGTGGGATGCACAGCCAGCGGGGATAATGGGAGGCGACGGACAGGTAAAATATAACATGCACTGGTGGGGGGCACTTAACATTAGGGGTGACAGCGTTGGGGGTTTCGTCGTGTTCGTTGATCATCCTGAAATTGCATGACATTACTGCCGCGCACCCGATTGAGCAAGTCGGCTCAACATCTTGCAGCATGCGCGATCGACTTATGCGACCGATTTCGTCCTGAAATTGGTCGCATTGTCAGTCGGGCATGCTCTTGGCAGCACCAATTTTCATCCAATTGAATTATAATGATCAAATTGGACAGTCAATCGGCCGCCAAGTTGCCTAATGTATGGCCACCATGTATGTATGTGACAGATCTCTCTCTGATTTAATCTGATTGGAGAGAAATCAAGCTCATTGAATGCTGTTCCTTCTGCGCCGCGATCAAGCACTTTCGACAGAGATTTTCCCGGCATATCCCAAATCATCAATTGGGTATTCTTGTTGCAACACCAATTTTCATGAAATTATTGAATCGGATGGTCGATCGGGCCGCAAAATCATTAGATGTATGGGCGCCTTTATTCGCTTACCTAAGGTTGTGAGCAGATACCCCTTAGCAAAAGTAAGCTGCTGACTAATTAGATGTCATCTAGTAGTCACAGAGCGATGATGGAACCTGAATTGACTCTTGCAAAGTCTTTGTTCTGAAGAAAATGACTTGGAAAGGCAGAGACACCCACTCAGGAGGCTTTTAGCTCTCTGTGATGTGGGAGCGAGCGTCGCTAGGAAGAGGGTAAGTCTGGCATTACTGCTGGCACTCTTCTGAAATGTCAGGCGGTGTACGTTTCAGAACTGATCAAAGCAGCTGTTGCTATCACTCACATCAAGATGCAGAGTGCACTTATCAGGCTAATACTTAGCAGAGTGGGTCTGTAATGCACAATATAACATCTGGACAGTGTGTGTGTGTAGATAGTGTGTGTGTGTGTGTGTGTGTGTGTGTGTGTGTGTGTGTATGCATACAGTGTGTGTGCGTGTATGTGTGAGTCTGGACAGTGTGTGTGGTGTGGGTATACAGTGTGTGTGTGTGTGTAGACAGTGTGTGTGTGTGTGTGTGTGTGTGTGTGTGTGTGTGTGTGTGTGTGTGTGTGTGTGTGTGTGTGTGTGTGTGGTGTGTGTGTGTGTGTGGTGTGTGTGTGTGTGTGTCTAGACATTTGGACAGTGTGTGTGTGTGTGTGTGTGTCTAGGCAGTGTGTGTGTGTGTGTGTGTCTAGACAGTGTGTGTGTGTGTGTGTGTGTGTGTGTGTGTGTGTGTGTAGACAGACAGTGTGTGTGTGTGTGTGTGTGTAGACAATGTGCCTGGACAGTGTGTGTGTGTGTGTGTGTGTGTGTGTGTCTGGACAGTGTGTGTGTATGTGTCTTGTGTGTTCGGACAGAGTATGGGTGTGTGTGTGTTTGTCTGGACAGAGTGTGTGTGTTTCTGGACAGTGTGTGTGTGTCTGGACAGTGTGTAATACTTAGCAGAGTGGGTCTGTAATGCACAATATAACATCTGGACAGTGTGTGTGTGTAGATAGTGTGGTGTGTGTGTGTATGTGTGTGTGTGTGTGTGTGTGTGTGTGTGTGTGTGTGTGTGTGTGTGTGTATGCATACAGTGTGCGTGCGTGTATGTGTGAGTCTGGACAGTGTGTGTGGTGTGGGTATACAGTGTGTGTGTGTGTGTGTGTGTAGACAGTGTGTGTGTGTGTGTGTGTGTGTCTGGACAGTTGTGTGTGTGTGTGTGGTGTGTGTGTGTGTCTAGACATTTGGACAGTGTGTGTGTGTGTGTGTGTCTAGGCAGTGTGTGTGTGTGTGTGTGTGTGTGTCTAGACAGTGTGTGTGTGTGTGTGTGTGTGTGTGTGTGTGTGTGTGTGTGTGTGTGTGTGTGTGTGTAGACAATGTGCCTGGACAGTGTGTGTGTGTGTGTGTGTGTGTGTGTGTGTCTGGACAGTGTGTGTATGTGTCTTGTGTGTTCGGACAGAGTATGGGTGTGTGTGTGTGTGTGCGCATGTGGACAGTGTGTGTTTGTCTGGACAGAGTGTGTGTGTTTCTGGACAGTGTGTGTGTGTCTGGACAGTGTGTGTGTGTGTGTGTGCGGACAGTGTGTTTGTGTGTGTGTGTGTGTCTGGACAGTGTGTGTCTGGACAGTGTGCGTGTGTGTGTGTGTCTGGACAGTGTGTGTCTGTACAGTGTGTGTTTGTGTGTGTGTACAGTGTGTGTTTGTCTGGATGCAGTGTGTGTGTGTGTGTGTGTGTGTGTGCGTGTGCGGACAGTGTGTTTGTGTGTGTGTGTGTGTCTGGACAATGTGTGTCTGAACAGTGTGTGTGTGTGTGTGTGTGTGTGGACAGTGTGTGTATGTGTGTGTGTGTGTGTGTGTGTGTGTGGGGGGGGGGGGGGGATGTTTGGACAGTGTGTGTGTGTGGACAGTGTGTGTATGTGTGTGTGGGGGGGAGGGGTGTGTTTGGACAGTGTGTGTGTGTGTGTGTGTCTGGACAGTGTGTGTGTGTGTGTGCGTGCAGACAGTGTGTGTGTGTGTTGTTTACAGTGTGTGTGTGTGGACAGTGTATGTTTGTCTGGACAGAGTGTGTGTGTGTGGGTGTGCGTGAGCCACGCTGCTGGATCCCAGACGAAGAATGTACACCATATGTATAGATAGCAGGGATGTGGTAATGTACAGGTGGTAGTGTGATGATGTCACCAATCGTGGACCATACAGAAAGAGGGAATTGATGTCATCGACAGAGCATGCAGATGTAAAGGAAGTCACTGCAATAAAGTATTAATGTCAGTAAGACAGTGCAGTGAGATAGAGTTTACTCTTTCCCAGTTTGGGTGGTGATGTAAGTCTTTCCAGGCGTTTGCAAGCAGAGCGTGGCTATGAGGCAGCTGAACCAGGCATTTCGCCACGTTTATCATCCCATTTCAGCAGTTAATTCTATAGGTCACTGCGGAACTACGGCTGAAGCTCTATGGTGTCTGTGTCATGGACTCTACAAGTTGCATTCTTTTTTAAGGGAACATATGGAGACAGGCATCTTAAAAGAGACCTGTAAGCTTCCCCCCCCCCCCCCCAAAAAGAAAGAGTTTAACTTACCTGGGGCTTCTGCCGCCCCCCGCAGATGTCCTGTGCCCGCTCTGGGACAAAACGTTCCTCTGGTCCCTCGCCGTGGCTCACTTCCGGTTTTTGTGACTTTAATGTTGCAGGTCACTGCGCCTGCATGGCCCTTCCCGAGCAGGTCCTCGCTCCCGTTGCCGGGAGTGTCCTGCGCAGGCAAGATTAGGCAACGGTAGAGGGAGGTTTCAGTGTGAGAATAGGGTTATGATTAGCTGTAGTAAAATAACGGTATTTGTTGCTGATATTTTACTATCATCATTTGCACTCTTAAAATATCAGTAAATTGGCCAATATACCACTATTGCCCTTGTGCAGTGCATGCCTCCACTGCACACTATGCAAATGGGGGGACATGTCGGCTCTCGTATATGCTGCACATATGAACTTCCTCTCGCTGGCCCTGGTCCCAGAAAGCTAAGAATGTAAGATGATGTCATGGGATTCCAGAACTGATTGTTAGCCGCTCTCGCATGCTCTAGCTTTGTGCCAAGAGAATGTGCATGAGAAGCATCCAAAATAAGCCTGAAGGAGGCACAGTCACCGTCCCGGGAACAGGAATTACTGCCAGCTGCTTGTGCTGGTCGGCAGCTTTTCTTCATTGTCATGTTACAGTCTCAGCTCCCTCTAGATCAGGGGTGTCAAACTCAAATACAAAAAGGGCCGAAGTTGTACACTGGGACTTAGTCGCGGGCCAACCTCAATGTCTACTGGTCACCTCCCTCCCTGATAAAGTTCTTATGTCTAATGGCCTCCTTCCAACCCTATGCAGTTACCTGGTGTCAGAGGTGGCCTTGGAGTACGCAGGGCCTGGGGCGAGGGTCATATGCGGGGCCTAGAGACATATGCTGTGGATACACACACACACACACACACAGGTATGCTGTGGAAACACACACTCTGTATAGGTTAGATAGGTAGGTGCCTGCAGTATAGATTAGATAGGTGCCTACAGTATAGGTAGGCAAGTGCCCTGCAGTATAAATTAGATAGGTAGGTGCCCCGCAGTATAGATTAGATAGGTAGGTACCCTGCCGTATAGATTAAATAGGTGACTGCAGTATAGATTAGATATGTGCCTGCAGTATAAATTAGATAGGTGCCTGCAGAACAGGTTAGATAGGTATCTGCCCCACAGTATAGATTAGATAGGTGCCTGCAGTACAGGTTAGATAGGTAGCTGCCCCACAGTATAGATTAGATAGGTGCCTGCAGTACAGGTTAGATAGGTAGCTGCCCCACAGTATAGATTAGATAGGTGCCTGCAGTACAGGTTAGATAGGTAGCTGCCCCACAGTATAGATTAGATAGGTGCCTGCAGAACAGGTTAGATAGGTAGCTGCCCCACAGTATAGATTAGATAGGTGTCTGCAGTACAGGTTAGATAGGTAGCTGCCCCACAGTATAGATTAGATAGGTGCCTGCAGTACAGGTTAGATAGGTAGCTGCCCCACAGTATAGATTAGATAGGTGCCTGCAGTACAGGTTAGATAGGTAGCTGCCCCACAGTATAGATTAGATAGGTGCCTGCAGTACAGGTTAGATAGGTAGCTGCCCCACAGTATAGATTAGATAGGTGTCTGCAGTACAGGTTAGATAGGTAGCTGCCCCACAGTATAGATTAGATAGGTGTCTGCAGTACAGGTTAGATAGGTAGCTGCCCCACAGTATAGATTAGATAGGTGCCTGCAGTACAGGTTAGATAGGTAGCTGCCCCACAGTATAGATTAGATAGGTGCCTGCAGTACAGGTTAGATAGGTAGCTGCCCCACAGTATAGATTAGATAGGTGCCCCGCAGTGTAGATTAGATAGGTGCCTGTAGTACAGATTAGATAGGTAGGTGCCCTGCAGTATAGATTAGATAGGAAGGTGGCTGCAGCGATGGGGAGAGCGGGCATAGTAGTTAAAACTCACCTTTCTTCCACCGATGCTCACACCTTCCATCTTTTTCCTGTCCCGCCATCTGTGTATTGTTGGTAACAGCGCCCCCTGTGGTGACATGCGATCACATCATCACAGGGGGTGCTGTTACCAATACGTCAGATGCTGGGAGAGGAAATAGGGCCCGTTTCCACTGGAGCGGAAACCGCTCCGAATCCGCAGAGTTTTCCCGCACACAAATCGCACGGTGAAACTGCCATAGGGGATAATGGCGCCATTGGCCGAATTGCTTGCGCTAGCGATTCGGCCGGTACTGCCCGCAGAATTCGCTCGGGAGGCTACGAATCCCATGGCCGTGCATGGCACGGCTCATGGGATTCGCCTGCGATCCCGCACACCCAGCAGTGCCGCCGCATGTCTCCCTGACGCGTGCGGCACAAGTGTTAACGGGCCCATAGATGGAAGCTGTGAGCACCGGCGAAGACAGGTGAGTTTTAACTACTATGCCTGCTCTCCCCACCACTGCAGAGGGTGCGGGGCCTGTGGCGATTGCCCCACTTGCCACCCCCAAAGGCCTGCTCTGCTGGTGTCTAGTGGTCCTCCCTCCCCTATACAGTTCCCTGTGTCTAGTAATGACCCCCCTCCCCTATACAGTTCCATGGTGTCTAGTCACCCTTCTGCCTCCCCTATACAGTTCCCTGCATCTAGTAGTGACCCCCCTCCCCTATACAGTTCCCTGGTGTCTAGAGGCTCCCACCCTCCCCTATACAGTTCCCTGTGTGTGTCTAGTAGTGACCCCCCTCCCCTTTACAGTTCCCTGTGTGTGTATAGTAGTGACCCCCCTCCCCTATACAGTTCCCTGTGTGTGTCTAGTAGTGACCCCCCTCCCCTATACAGTTCCCTGTGTGTGTCTAGTAGTGACCCCCCTCCCCTATACAGTTCCCTGGTGTCTAGAGGCTCCCACCCTCCCCTATACAATTCCCTGGTGTCTAATGACCCTTCTGCCTCCCCTATACAGTTTCCTGGTGTTTTGTGCTTCCCCCCTACCACCCCCATATGGCTTCCCTGGTGTTCTAGGGCTTCATCTCCAATTTAGCTTCCCTGGTGGTCTAGAGTGGGCCATACATAATGCAAAGTGGGGAAACCACTTGAGGGCCAAATTTAATGGCTCTGAGGGCCATATTTGGCCCGCGGGCTGGAGTTTGACACATATGCTCTACATCAATATTTCATAGTGGATGATGCCTCTGGTAATAGAGCATGCTGCAGAGGAGATACAGTATATAGTAGTCCTTACAAGGCAAATGTTCATGAAAGTCCATTTATAGAGAAATGTAAAGAGTAAAAGTTCAATGTTACTTACTTGGGGCTTCTTTCACCCCCCCCCCCCCCCCCCCCCCCAATCCTGACAAGTTCCTTGGTTTTCTCCCATTACGCCGCCTCCATGTAGCATGAGGACCAAAAGATTTTGAATAAAATCTCATACTACAAATAATCTCATACTCGGGGCTGGTACTAGACTTTCTGCTGACAGTTCCTTGCAGTCTGACTAAACAGGTGTGTGCGCCTCAAGGCTCATTTCGCAGACTGCTGTGCACTATTTTCAGATTGACCTGAGGAAGCGGGCTAGAAACCGCGAAACCCGTTGCTTATTTTAGTTCTTGTATATAACTTCATTCTAGTAAACACTGGCATTTTTATTCTGGAGAGGTAAGACCAGTGGTCCTCAAACTAAGGCCCGCGGGCCGAATGCAGCCCCCTGAGGCTTTTTTACCGGCCCTCCACACACAAAATGTATTACTTAGAGACCTGGTCAGCTACATCTTCAAATATTGGTGGTTCACATATAGAATAGCAGTGCTGGCACCATCCATCCACATGGAAGCCAGAAAGCAGTAATTTTGCTGGTTTCCAATCAAATTCCACATCAGGTGACACTGCTGTCCATTTGGACTTCAGGTTGTCACCTGGGTATGCTTCACTGTCTGGCCCGCAAAGACATCATTTTATGTATACTCCGGCCCCCCAGCAGTCTGAAGTATGTTGACCCGGCCCTCGACCCAAAACATTTGGGGACCCCTGGGTAAGACCAACACTGCCTCTCATTTTTAAACTGACTTTAAATGTTTTATACATACTGGGAGCCTCAGATAGTGCTTTTTCAAATTGTAACACACCTCAGTCAGGAAATAGTAGTTTTGTTTTAGTATTTTAACCCTAAAGAATTTCTGAAGAGCATGACCAACCAGTTCCTGGCTGCCCCTTAGGCGCTGACGGTGGTTGCAACCCACCTTTGTGAGTATAATAATATATGATTGAAAATGTGCTCCTGCCAGCAGCGGCAACCCCCACAAAGCTGGGCAGTCGGCGGCTACTGTGCATGCGTGGCCCTTAGTCACGCTCACCTTGATCGCGCTTCCGCAGTACCGAGGGACGTGGACCGGCATCATGGGCACGTTCAACTCATTTTTTTTTATCAGACTTTAGATTTCCTTTAAGAGGATCCTGGAGTTGTAGCAACCTCCAGGAGATTGATCTCTGATAGTGTCTGTCTAGCTGTTGTGCTGAGTGTAGCCTGCTCTGCTAAAGATACTCAGGTTCGCAGTCATTCGTGTTACATAACCGTAAACTAGCAGATCATCTGTGTTACGTGGAAAACTTGTACACATTTACCTGGGTTTATGGGGGTTGTGTGCGCAAGCAGCTGAATATAAAACTCGGAGAACCCATTCGCTGCGTGTGTGGAATGCAGCTCTTCTATCAGCACCTCCCACTCACTGTTTATTCTAGGAAATGCCAGTGCTGTGGCCATATGCTTCACTTTGCAGCTTCGCTGGGTCTGTCAGCCAATAGAAGTCACATGGTACTCGGCCTTAAAGGAGAACGCCGTGAAAGCACAAATAAAAAGTTATCAGATGTACACGTTTTAAATTAGAACTTTAAAGAGGAACTTTAGCAAAAAGGGGGAAAAAAATAAATCAATACATTGGAAAGTGAAAAAAAAATACATTGCAAAGTGAGAAGTTACAATATAGAAGCGAGATCAAGAAATCATTGGTATTCGCCATGTCATTTGTTCATATTGTTTGGTCCACAATCAGCCTGCACGTCATCATCTTTACTACTCAATGTTCAAACGTAATTGCAACAGCACCAATGGTCAGTCGATGTGCTTAAATCAGCTTTGGAGTCACAAGTTACAAGTCCATTAACTCCATCAGATTAGCACCATCTAAAATAGGTTTTTATTGAGTGATCTTCAGATAAAATACATCAGATTAAAATCCACATGTGGGTATGCCTACGATGACGCACAGGCGTTTCGGGCCATTCTCAGTCCTTTCTCAAATCATGGCAGGCCCACAATTTGTGGGCCTGCCATGATTTGAGAAAGGACTGAGAATGGCCCGAAACGCCTGTGCGTCATCGTAGGCATACCCACATGTGGATTTTAATCTGATGTATTTTATCTGAAGATCACTCAATAAAAACCTATTTTAGATGGTGCTAATCTGATGGAGTTAATCATCTTTACTACTGGCAGACATGAAAAAAACTAGAGAGCTCCAACTGCCATTATTTATAACCACACCCCCTAACAATGCGATAGGCTAAAAGGTTGTTTTTATACCGGTAGATATACATAATGCACAGAAGGAGATATTCCTTGCTTGGCAGTTGGAAACGGCTGTTATTTCCCACAATGCAACAAGGCTCACAGGCAGGAAGCTGTCTGGACCTAGGTACTGACATAACACTTTGGGAGGGGTTTCACCACAATATCAGCCATACAGATGTCCCCAATGATCTATTTGAGAAAAGGTAAAGATTTCTCGTCGGAAAGGGGGGTACCAGCTACTTATTGGGATGGAGTTTGGTTACAGTTCCTCCTTAAAGAGACACTGAAGCGGAAAAAAAAATATTATATAGTGAATTAGTTGTGTAGTACGGATAATTACTAGAACATTAGTAGCAAAGAAAATATTCTGATATTTTTATTTTCAGTTATATAGTTTTTTTTATGACATTGCATCATTCTCTAATATTTTCAGTTTACACACTACTCAGCATTCTAAATGATTTTACAGAGCACCCTAGTGAACTTTTGAACTGTCCTCTGCAAGAAAAAAAAAATACAGTTAGAGACACTTGAGATAATAAGCTTCAGAAGACAGAGCTCTCTGTGACTTTGAAAGTCGTGGAGCTCAATGGCTCTTTTGCAAAGATAACAACTGGAGTTTCTTTAAAGGAGTCATCAGGGGAAAAAGGATAAAATAAGTGGTACTTACCGGGGGCTCTCTCCAGCCCTCCAGCCCCAAACTCCCAGCAGGTCCGTCCCGGACCCCGGCGATGACGTCAGAGCGACCTACTGGTCGTCCTGTACGGCGCCTGCGCGAGCGACGCTGTCAATCACCGCCACGTGGGCCTGCGCAGTCTGCTCCAGATGTGACAGGGTTTGGAGTGGTCCACCTCCTCATGAGGAATTCTAGTATTTCCTTTAGTCTTCACAAAAGCACTCCCTGGAAAGGATCTATACAAAGATGCTGGTCAGCCTCTCTACTTGTTCAGACACATTTTGTCAAGTGGACTGAGCAACTGCTATTCAGAAGGAGCTTTTGTAAATAAAGAACTACCTGATAATCCTCCATGAGGAGATGGACTAGTCCAAAACCTGTCACATCTGTCAGATTTGCACTGCCTACTGTAAGTGACAGCAACATAGGAAATAGGTAATTTATCATGCATTTGCCTCTGGGAAAAACATCTACATTTTGCATGTATTACTATGTTTTTGTGATTGCTGTCCTTTACGAAGTTCATCACTATCGAATGGGAACTGCTTTAGGTCATACTGTAGCCTTTTTGTAGCCACGTCTCTCTCTCTCTCTTTCAGTCTTTATTGTTCTGTCTCAAAGTACCCCTACTTATTACAATTCCTTTTCGAATAATGCATTTTATCAGTTGCTTATAAGCTAGTTTGAAAGATTGCTAACTATTATGCTTAAAGGAGTTATCAGGGCATATAAAGTTAACTGAGTGGTACTTACCGGGGGCTTCCTCCAGCCCCAAGCTCCCAGAACCTCCCTCGCCGCAGCTCTGCCTTTAGCCGTTTGCCGGAGCTCCGAACCGGTCCCCGGCGATGACGTCAGCGCAACCTGGAGGTCGCTCTGTACTGCGCCTGCGCGATCGTGCTGTCAATCACCGCCACGTGGGCCGGAGCGGACTGCGCAGGCTCCAGGTCGCTCTGACGTCATCGCCGGGGACCGGGTCAGAGCTCCGGTGTAATGTCAGAATGGGCAGCCCGGAAGCAGCCTTCCTCACTGAGTATTGTGCATGCTCAGTGGGAAGCTAGACATTATCTACCTGAAATATCTCTGCTTCTGCACTACGTACACTCCCGACATTTTCAGGGGACGGAGGGGACCCCCACATCTAGCTCTGTGTCGAATTGCAGCCCCCGAGCCCCACTAGTTTCCGAGATAGGTTTGCTGCAATCAGTCTCGGGAACCAGCGGGGTTAGGGGGCTGCAATTCGGCATAGAGCTAGATCTGGGGGTCCCCTCCCTCCCCTGAAAATTTCGGGAGTGTATGTGGTGCGGAAGCGGAGATATTTAGGACATTTTATGTGGCTGCATAATTTAATGGGATGCAGGCTCCTACTGCACATGCGGGGCTGCCCAATATGCGGGGCTGCCCATTCTGACACTACACCGGCAAACGGCTGAAGGCAGAGCTGCGGCGAGGGAGGTCCTGGGAGCTTGGGGCTGGAGGAAGACCCTGGTAAGTACCACTCAGTTTACTTTATATGCCCTGATAACTCCTTTAAAGTGAACCTGAGATGAAAGGGTGTTAAAGTTTTTTACAAACCTGGGGCATCCTCCAGCCCCCTCCACACAGATCGCTCCCTCGCCAAAATCCTACGCCTCCTGGATGCTCTGCTAGATGCCCCGTCATCTTCGGCCAGTCTGTGGAGGGGCAGTACGCCCACGCACGCTCCCCTGTCGCATTCCTGAGTCTGGGAGCATTCTGCGCCTGCGCAGCAGTACTGCAACCGGAGTGCGGTGGGACATGCGCTCAGCCGTGCAGCACACGTGCAGTATGCCAAGACTGGTTAAGCTAACGGTATTTACCTGAGCATCCAGGAGGTGGAGGGTGGCGTCAAGGAAGCGATCTGCGTGGAAGGGGCTGGAGGAAACCCCAGGTATGTATTAAACTTTTACACCCTTTCACCTCAGGTTTACAATGCATACAAAGATGAAGGTAGCTCTAGCTAGACAGTTTTTTTTCTGTTGTGGAAAATGTTTTATTCCTCCTGCAGACAGAGTAACATCTTTATGGATTACTTGTATTGTTAGAAGTTACTCTGCAAATATGATGGTGTCTAGTCTAAAGGAACCTTCAAACAGTTACTTGGAAATGGTAATACTGCAGTCTGTCCATCTAGTTGAGTTTGTGACTCCTTTGAATAGCTTGAGCCAGATTAATGGCTAAGGGAAAAGCTTGAAGAATATTAAAATAATACCCTTTTTATCCTTATTTTTAGGACTTAAAGGAGGTCCCAATGCACAGAATGGACATGGAGGAAACTTCCACTACACGTTTCACGGAGATCCTCACGCCACATTCGCCGCTTTTTTCGGAGGAGCGAATCCATTTGAAATCTTCTTCGGAAGACGGATGGGGGGAGGCCGCGAGGATGAAGATATGGAGCTGGACGGTGACCCGTTTGGCTCTTTTTCCAACTTTGGCTTGAACGGGTTCCCGAGAGAGAAGAACCAGGTAGGAAATCCAGTCAGACGGAAGCAGGACCCGCCCATCATCCATGAGCTTAGGGTGTCTTTGGAAGAAATTTATCACGGGTGCACTAAAAGGATGAGGATCTCCAGGAAGAGACTGAACCCCGATGGAAGATCTGTGAGGACTGAGGATAAGATCCTGACCATTGAGATCAAAAAGGGCTGGAAAGAGGGCACCAAAATCACATTCCCCAAAGAGGGAGACGAGACTCCGATGACCATTCCAGCCGATGTGGTGTTTGTTATTAAGGACAAGCCCCATGCCCATTTCCATCGAGATGGTTCAAACATTGTGTGCCCTATACAGATCAGTCTACGGGAGGTAAGTCTCTCCATTGGCTATGGGATAATGGGGTTGATAAGCTTACTTATTTTTCACCTTAAAGAGAACCAGAGATGAAGCACCCTCTTGTATTTGACCTTATAAATCAGTGGGAACATGACAGTAAACACCTAATCTGCTCTTTGTTTCATTGTTCTCTGTTTAATCTGACTGTTATCACCTCTGATAAGAATCCCCGACTGAGCACTCAGTCTAGCTTTGCTATGGAAAGATTATAGCTGAGTTTGTCTTCTCTGGTGTCTTTTCAAGCACAAGCCTGCCCCCTTGTGGCTCTGCTATAATGACTCAGCTATAATTATTCCCTGCAAAGCCAGAATGTATGCTCAGTCCGGGATTCTTATCACAGCTGATAACAAACACTTTTAGCAGTGAGGATGAAACAGAGAGCAGGGTAGGTGTTTTCTCTAATGTTCTTACTGATATATATGGTAAAATACACAAGGGTGCTTCGTCTCTGGTTCCCTTTAACTGTAAAGCTGGCCATACGTTCACCAATTTTTCCCATCGATATACGGCCGAAGTCCTGCCGCCCTTCTGCATTTTCAGCACCCAAGGCCATTACCTTTGTGGCCTTCCCAGAAATCCGGCCCTGAAGCTGACCATACACTGGTTGATGTGGCCAACAGATAGCTCCCTCTCAGATCCTTTTCTGATCAGAGAGAGATCTATCTGATCGAATCCCAGCACACGCTACACACAGAATTTCAATAGATCGATTGAAAATCTGTGTGTACTGCTTGCCTGGTCTCCCCATCTATGCCCCCCTCTTGGGACTGGCAGAGTGTAGGGGCAGCGGTGCTACTCTTACCTGTCCACTGGCGCTTCCTCCTGCTTCTCTCCACCACCTGGGCTTCTTCCTGTCTCTTCACTTGACAATCAAAGTTTGGGGATCACGCTGTTGAAAGCCACTGGACGGGGCTCAGGGCTGGATTAAAGTGGACCTGAACTCAGAACTCCTCTCTGCTCTAAAAGATACGCAACAGCATAATAATCTTTAAAAAAAACATTGCTTTGTTACAGCCGATACAACTCCTGCAATAAATCTGCACAGTTTCTATTTCCTGATTCATGGAAGCAGACGTATTATTTACAGCCTGTACTTTCAAAGGGGCTTATCTGCTTATCTGCCATAGGCAGTCATGTGACACAGGGGGAGATCAAATTACAACTAGTGATTAGACACAAATTAGGGGTAATTACACAGGCTAAACTCTTTAAATCCATACAGGGTGAATTTCTGTTGTTTTCCTTGTGTCCTGTGCAAGAGTTCAGGCCCACTTTAAAGGAGCGGCCATTATTTCAAAGTAGCGGGCGTAAGTTACCAATGCAAGCTACGCAGCCCTACCGCAGGTAGCGTGTGCGCGAAGATTTTAACTCGAAGCAGCGCAGCTTAATGAATCAACCCCCTATGTGGTTAAAGTGAACCTCCGGACTAAACATCTACTCAGTAGAACTGACAAGGCTTGGTGTTTCTTTAACAGTTTCACAGCATCAGAACTTTGTTTTTCTTACCAAAGCATCATTTTTAACTGCATTTTTAGCTAAGCTCCACCCATCAAAGAAAAAAAGACCGGGCTTTTTTCCCTGATGCTGTGCAGAGCATGATGGGATTTCCTATGTTGTTATTCACGTTGCCTAGCAACTGGGAGAGGAGCTCAGGACACAGGACAGTTGGTACTGTGTCTCATGCTCCCTGTCACCTCCTTTCAACCAAAAAGATGGCTGCCATCATGAAATCAAACATTTGCCTGTTCTTTTAAAACAGGGTGGGTAAGAGATTATATTACCCCTCTATTTTAATTAACATAACTAATGTAATTTAATGACAGTATAATCACCACAATATGAAAGTAATCTGCATAACCTTGAAGCTGCCTATATGGGAACATTTCAAATACAATGAAAGTATTATGTTTATCAGATATGGAGATGAGACTCAAAGGGAGACCAAAGAAAGGGAGGAGTAAGGGTCAAGGGAAAAACACATTCATAATAGAAATTCCAGTAAACAGTTCTCTGTATCAAGGGAAAATACCATGTGACCACTTTATGTACTGTGTAAAATACCACTTAATATCTCAACATAATGTAGTTATCTACTGTATATATTTAAAATCACACTTGTGTGTGTGTTTGTGCCACTTAAAAATGACCAATTTCAACAAAACTTGGTATACAGAACCCTTACTACCTGGGTAGACATGTACTACTGGGCGGAACCCCAAATAGCCAATCATATATTTCAAACATTCATGGCAACATCATGGCTACATCAGGGGTGGCAAACTCAAATACAAAGTGGGCTGAAATTGTACACTGGTACAAGTCGCGAGCCAACCTCAATGTCTACTGGCCACCTTCCTCCCTTATAAAGTTCCCAGGTGTCTAATGGCCCCCCTCCAACCCCTATACAGTTCCCTGGTGTCTAGTGGTCCTCCCTCCCCTATACAGTTCCCTGGTGTCTAGAGGCCCCACCCTCCCCTATACAGTTCCCTGGTGTCTAGAGGCCTCACCCTCCCCTATACAGTTCCCTGGTGTCTAGAGGCCCCTCCCTCCCCTATACAGTTCCCTGGTGTCTAAAGGCCCCACCCTCCCCTATACAGTTCCCTGGTGTCTAGAGGCCCCACCATCCCCTATACAGTTCCCTGGTGTCTAGAGGCCCCACCCTCCCCTATACAGTTCCCTGGTGTCTAGAGGCCTCTCCCTGCCCTATACAGTTCTCTGGTGTCTAGAGGCCCCACCTTCCACCTTCCCCTGGACAGTTCCCAGTTCCCTGGTGTCTAGTGATCTTCCCTCCCCTGTACAGTTCCCTGGTGTCTAGAGGCCCCACCCTCCCCTATACAGTTCCCTGGTGTCTAGAGGCCCCACCCTCCGGTATACAGTTCCCTGGTGTCTAGAGGCCCCTCCCTCCCCTATACAGTTCCCTAGTGTTTAGCGCTTTCCCCCATATGGCTTTCTTGGTGTTCTAGGGCTTCACCTCCAGTACAAATTCCCCAGTGATTTAGAGTGGGCCAAACATAATGCAAAGTGGGTAAACCACTCGAGGGCCAAACTTAATGGCTCTGAGGACCAGATTTGGCCCCCAGAGTTTGACATGTATGCTCTACATAAAACACACATTTAAAGGACAACTGAAGCGAGAAAGATATGGAGGCTGCCATATTTATTTCCTTTTAAAGCAATACCAGTTGCCTGGCAATCTTTCTGATCTTTTAATCTTTCAGCCATAGTCCCTGAACAAGCATGCAGCAGATCAGGTGTTTCCGACATTATTGTCAGATCTCACAAGATTATCTGCATGCTTGTTTCTGGTGTGATACAGACACTACTGCAGCCAAATAGATCAGCAGGGCTGCCAGGCAACTGGCATTGTTTAAAAAGAACTAAATATAGCAGCCTCCATGTTAAGCTCAACACACACCATACAATCTTGGTTGTACAGATTTACCAAATCTATGTAGTATAAGGGCCAACAGATTGAAAATACCTTGAATAATTGATTGGATAAGCTCTTATACTACATGAAAGTGGTAAGATTGAACAACCAAGATTGTATGGTGTGTGTTGAGCCTTAAGGTGCGTACACACATGCGACTATAGTCGTTTGTAACGATCGTTCCCCGATCTTTACCAACGACGATCGTTACAAAAAACGAACCACCGACTATTAAGGCTAACGACGAACGAGCCAAATCGTTACAAAAGAAAGTTCTGTCTCGGCGGATTTTAACCAACGACGATCGTTTGCAAAAGTAGTACATCGTTGGAAACGGTCGTTCGTACTAGGCTTGACATGCGCATTTCACTATTTCTCTGTGAAACTTCTCATTTTTATGCGCAGGCGCAATAGTTGCTTTACGTGATGTAACGTTCGTTCTAACGATCAGATCGTTACACACCTTTTAAAACTATCTTTACTTAGGTCGTTCTTTCATCAATTAAAAGTTCGTTCGTCGTTCTCAACGAACGATCGTTGTCGCATGTGTGTACGTAGCATTAGTCTCACTTAGCAAGCAAGGACACCCCACCCGAGGCAAAGCTACCTAAGCTAAGCGCAGAGGTATGTTGATGCTAGATCCAGATACCTCTGCGCATTGTCCGTTCCTCTTCTTGTTTACCCTGGTCCCCGGAATCACTCCTTGAACAACTTTTGGCTGAAGTCAAATGTTTAGGCAGGAAGAAGCAGGCTTGGAGGGATGTTCCCTTCTATTACCCTCCCACTTTCACTTCTTTCGCACTCCAATCACTCTTCTAATTAGGAGGGATGGAGAGTGTCCGTTAAGCCACACCTCCTTACCCATGTGACAGCACAACTCAGAAACGAAGACAGATAGATGTACAGCAGAGTCTCCAGTATCCGGCACCAGCGGGGATCGCCTGATGCCCGACACAAGTGCTTGCCTGTAGCTCGAGGATCCGGCCCAAAAAGCACCTTCCCCCGAAATACCTACTGAGCCTCCAGCGACATCTGGCAGCCTTCCTGTGCCTCCTAGTAGGCTCCTTGCGGCTTTCCGGCTTCCTGTATCCGTGTATGGAAGTTGGCGTTCGATGCAGGTCAGGTGACACGCCGGCTTGTGTGCACGGGTAAGCCGTAAAGCCACTAGGTGGGCTGCCAGACGTCCCTGGAGGCTCGGTAAGTATCTTACAACCTTGCCAACACCCACCAAAACCCTACTTTGCTGTAAATCTGGACTTTTCTCCTCATACACTAACCCCATAATGTATTTCAGGCTCTCTGCGGATGCTCAATCACTATTCCCACTCTAGAAGGACGAAACATCCCTATGGCAGTAAATGAAGTGATTAAACCGGGGATGAGGAGGAGGATCATTGGCTACGGACTCCCGTTTCCGAAAAACCCAGACCAGCGCGGAGATCTGTTGGTGGAGTTCGAAGTGATGTTCCCAGACAGCATTCCACAGGCTTCGAAGGAGGTTCTAAAGAGGCACCTTCCAGTTAGCTAGAACTCTCGCCGGGGCTGACGGGCAGAGCTGGGCCTCAGCGCAGTATTACCACCATGAGAAACCTACAAATACATGTGTACCAGCAGCAGTGCACGCTCTGCCATGCTCTCCAGGGCTGTGTGTGCACTCTGACGGTATTAGGACAGCGTGTGCGCAGTGTGACTGCTCTGAGAAGGACGTGCTGTGCTTGTGTCTGTCTGCTTGCTAATAACGGGTGTTTAGTATTATTTCTTTTAATCAAAAGCTGATTTTATATTAGAAGGCTTGGGAATATATTTTTGGGGCTGACACAGATCTTAGATTAAAGGGACACTAAGCCAGGAATAAAAAATCAGTTTTACTTTCCTGGGGCTACTACCAGCCCCCTGCAGCCGTACCGTGCCCTTGCAGTCACTCATAGAGCCTCCAATCTCCGCCACCAGCTAGTTTCGTTTTCACTGACAGGCACGACAGGCCTGGCCATGCGTATTTTTTTCTGCGTTCCCGTATTGAGGATAGGAACATGAAGAAGGATACGCGTGGCCAGTTGCAGAAAGCCCGCCGACTTCCTGTCAGGGCCTGTCAGCGAAAACAAAACTAGGTGGCGGCGGGGGACCGGAGGCTCCGTGAGTGACTGCGAGGGCACGGGACAGCTGTAGGGGACTGGTAGAAGCCCCAGGCAAGTAAAACTGATTTTTTTATTCCTGGCTTAAGTGTCCCTTTGAAGCAAACCTGAGGTGAAAAAGAAACTTATGGTTTAATGAATTTTATGTGTAGCACTGATAATGAATAGAACATTAGTAGGAAAGAAAAGAGTCTCATATTTTTATGTTCAGTTCAGTTCAGCTTTTTAAACACTTGCCGACCGCGCACTCATACCGCGCGTCGGCAAAGTGGCAGCTGCAGGACCAGCGACGCAGGCTAATTAATCAGGAAGCAGCCGCTCGCGCGAGCGGCTGCTTCCTGTCAATTCACGGCGGGGGGCTCCGTGAATAGCCTGCGGGCCGCCGATCGCGGCTCGCAGGCTAAATGTAAACACAAGCGGAAATAATCCGCTTTGTTTACATTGTACGGCGCTGCTGCGCAGCAGCGCCGTAAAGCAGATCGGCGATCCCCGGCCAATCAGCGGCCGGGGATCGCCGCCATGTGACAGAGGACGTCCTGTCACTGGCTGCACAGGACGGATAGCGTCCTGTGCAGCCCAGATCACCGGGGGGACAGGTAGGAGAGGGAGGAGGGGAATCTCGCCGCGGAGGGGGGCTTTGAGGTGCCCCCCCCCTGCAACACCCATCAGGCAGGAGCGATCAGACCCCCCCAGCACATCATCCCCCTGGTGGGGAAAAAAGGGGGGCGATCTGGTCGCTCTGCCTGCACCCTGATCTGTGCTGGGGGCTGTAGAGCCCACCCAGCACAGATCAGCTAAAACAGCGCTGGTCCTTAAGGGGGGTAAAGGGTGGGTCCTCAAGTGGTTAAAATAACACTGTATCATTCTGTCACTGTTGTAGTTTTAAAAGCACATGCTGTCTTTTGAAATATAAAACAAAGCAGAAATAATGACTCTTTGAACTTTCCTGCAGTAAAACCTTATTTCAAGCTGTCTCTCACTGTTTCTTTGCTATTTAAAGAGACTCTGTAAGAAACAAAAATCCCTCTGGGGGATACTTACCTCGGAAGGGGAAAGTCTCAGGGTCCCAATAAGGCTTCCCCATCCTCTGAACATTGGGGGAATCCAGCGCTGGCTCCCCCAAAAGTCCCTCGACAAGGCTTGACAAGCGTGCGCAGGCACGGCAATATTTACCTACCGCGATCCTGCGCAGGCGCACTAGTGGCTCTTCGTTCGGGATAAGGCAGAAATAGCCAAGCTTGATCGGATGCGCTCTACTGCGCAGACACAAAGGACTCGCGCCTGCGCAGTACAGCGGATATGATCGGCTCAGCTTTTTTTTTAAATGGGGGACAGCAGAGTCCGGGTGGAGCCAGGAGACAGTCTGTAAGGACACAGAGGCTGCTCATTGTATACAGCACTTGCCTCTGTGTCCTAATAGGATTTTTCAAACTCACCTCGGGTTCTCTTTAAGTGCTTCAGAAAACAGGACTGTATTTGACCTAATGGGTCGAATAGTTTAGACTTTAGAGAACCTCTTTTGCATAGATAAAAACTTTTTTTTTAACTCTTCTTGTACTGGAAAACAATAGGAGACTCTTTTGCTACTAATGTTCTCTTTCTTAGCTGTACTGCACATATAGTTCATTATCTTACAAGTTTCTTTTTCACTTCAGCTGTGCTTTAAAGAGACCCAGAGACGAAAAGATAACATATTTATACATACCTGGGGCTTCCTCCAACCCCATCAGCTTGGATCGCTCCCACGCCGCCTTTCTCCGCTGCCTCTGTCCGCCGGTACCGGATCCCGTCATTTCGTCCAGTTGACGCAAGCGCACTGCGCTCCCTCCGTACTGCGCAGGCGCATGCGTACAAAGCCGGAGGGAGCCCCTGTGCATGCGGAAGACTGGCTGCATCCGGCGGAAGTGGCGGGACCCGATACCAGCGATAGAGGTAGCGGAGGACGGCGGCGTTGGAGCGTTGGAGCGATCCAAGCTTATGGGGCTGGAGGAAGCCCCAGGTGTGTATAACATCTTTTTTTTTTATTTTTAGCATAGGTTCGTCTCTGGTTTCCTTTAAGTTCACAAGTACAGTATTTTAAATGCCTGGAAATCCGCTGTTTGCAAGCTGTCAGAGGCCATGGGGGGATGAAAATGCGCAGTGTACTGCAAAAAAAACAAAAAACACTGTTGTGACTCATTGGGCCCTTTTTCACTGTGCGATTTTCCTGCACAGCAGGGCGACAATTGTGATCAGGAAAAAGTTGCGAACGATGGTTCCATGAGTTTGACTGTATTTCGCATTTTCCGATCTACAAGCAATCGGAATCTGATCACAAAACCCTAAATAAAGTCAAACTCACAGAACCTGCGATGAATATTTCGATTAGTGTAATGCGTTTGCAACATATTTTTCCTGATCGCAGTCGCCGTCCTGCTGCATTTTTTTTGTGCGATGGAGATCCTGTACTTTGTATAGGAGAGCAGGAGAATCGTGTACCAATCTCACCCCTATGTGATTTTTATCACGATTCGGCAATCATTTCTTTTTTCTCCCAGCCCTGGAACACAGAGGAATTACTGTTGTGGAAAATACAAAGAAATGCAATCCCAGCTTGATTGTGATCGCGTTTCTTAGTGGAAAAGGGCACATAATATTGCATAAAGGTCCATACCCTCCAAGTGATTTTCCCAAACGATCTTTGTCAACAAACGTTTTTTCAGCAATAACGCACAATATCGTTTAACGACAGTTTGTTAAACAATGTTCAATGATGGCTGATTGCGCGCGATAATCGGTCAGTTTGAATGACTGACGAATTCAATCGTAGACGGTCGTTCTGGTCGCCATTAACCCCCACGCTAATTACCATGAACGTTCAACAACGCTTTTGCACCAGTCGTTTTTTCCCATGTTTGCGATTGCTGAAGATAGTTCGTCGGATGATTCGTCGCTGCGTATGCCCCGATCCATCTTCCGTGGTCTTGGTGGTGAGGGCCTTTTTTAACTGTCCCCAACTCTCTAGTGTGTACAGGCCCATAGATGAGAGGACAATTATCATAAAAAATTCTAAAACTCAGAATACATACATATAAAATGTACTTTTGTCCCAGATGAAATGCACTATAAATGACATATTACCTATGTTGCTGTCACTCACAGTAGATAGAAAAAAGCTGACAAATCTGACTGGTTTTGAACCAGTCCATTTATTCAACGTTGTTTTTATATTCACAAGAACTTGCCGATCAGTCCAACTGCCACAACAGTGAGCAGCTGCTGACATCTTTATATAGAGCAATTCCAGAAGTGCTTTTGTTAAAGCAGGATTGTCACCATAAAAATCAAATTTCAACAGCAACTGGTCTAAGTGTATCGACCACCCTGGCGTTGTATTTATTGCGGCCGTGGGTGGCTTTTTTAAAAAAAATTGGTTTTACTTAGTGTAGCTAGCACTAGGCTAACTACACTTTTCCCCAAGTCCCCCAGCACTGTTCCCCCCCACCGATCGCCGCCAGCGATATTTACCTGGCCGCGATCCCGCGATGGCCGAGCTGAGCTCGTCATTACCGCCAAGGTGGTTAAGTGATAAAGATGCTAATCCTGCGTTCAAAAGTTTCAAAACTTTTTCTGCTGTTATGGTTTGGAGTTATTATATACCTTAGGAGCACTGGCCCTTTAATTGCCATCGCTGGCAAAACAGTTGCATGCTGGGTAGTCATTATCTATAATATATTCCTCCTCTTCCCTTTATTTCCCCCTCCTTCCAATGATATAAGACAGTGCACTTCATAGTATACACCTCAGTGGGAGTGTCTGAAGACTCTGGGAGGAGGGCGGGTAACGAATACACAATTAGCAAGAGGAAAAAAAAGAGCGAGGGAGGAAATGATGTCAGGATTAGCGTCATTCAAAGGTAACCAAGATGGAAACTGTCTAGAATAGGATTCTCTGCTTCTCCTTTATGAGATTCACAGGAATCATAACGTGTACAGTGCAATACATCTGCTATGTTAGTAGAACTAGTATTTATCTACTTATATATGTGTTTTTTATTTGTAGGTTAGCATGGGTGTCACTTGTTCTTTAACCTCCTTGCCGGTTCAATTCCTCCGGCAAGGAGGCAGCGCAGGAGGTTTTTTTTTTTTAAAATCATGTAGCGAGCCGAGGGCTCGCTACATGATAGCCGCTGAGCGGCGGCATCCCCCCACCCACCCCGATCGCCTTCGGCGATCAGAGTATGCAGGAAATCCCGTTGAGAACGGGATTTCCTGCAGGGCTTCCACCATGGCGACGGGGCGGGATGACGTCACCGACGTCACGGACGTCGGGACGTCATAGGGAATCCCGATCCGCCCCTCAACGCTGCCTGGCACTGATTGGCCAGGCAGCGCATGGGTCTGGGGCGGGGGGGAGCGGCTCGGCGCGGCGGATTGCGGCGGATCGGCGGCGAGCGGCGGCGATCGGAAGTTACAAGCAGCTAGCAAAGTGCTAGCTGCTTGTAACAAAAAAAAAATTATGCAAATTTACCCAGCGGGGCCTGAGCAATCCTCCTGCGCAGGTTACCCCGAACTGAGTTCGGGATAACCGGCAAGGAGGTTAAGAATAGAGAAAATACTGAGAATCCCCCATGAGGAGATGGACATTGTCCAAAACCAGTAAAAAAAAAAGTCAGATTTTTCTACTTACTACCTGTATACATGACGACATAGGAAAATAGTATTTATAAAAGTATAAAAAATTTATAGTGCATTTTACTCTTGTAGAAATGTATTTGTTATATGTATGTGCACAAATGTATTTTGCAATTTGGTGGTAGCGTTTTTTGATACCGTGGCGATTGTAGAGGGTCATGTACTGTCTCAGTTTACCAACCTCAAAACTTTCATTGTGAACTCATTACTCTGATAGTATCTTCTGCGCTGTATTAGATTTGTTATTTTTGTATACATGTTAAATCAAGGTAGCATAGTAGGTGGATCTCTAACCTTGCTGTGCTAAAGTACCAGGTTCAAATTGATGTGAGAACACTGTATGGAGTTTCTATGTTTTCCTCTTATTTGCATGGGCTTTCTCCGGGTATTCTGGTTTCCTCTTGCTTAAAAAAAATACAGGTACTAGTAGGGTAATTGACTGCGTACATGTAATAAAGACACCTGGAAAAAAGGGCGCCGGCTATTGCCACTAGTAGAATATTGTTAAAATTACTTTGGTAAAATTATTCTACTACTTAATTGCGATAGTAAAATACCTGTAATCTTTCCCAATATTTTACTATGACCTAACCTAACCCTACTCTCACACAGAACCCTCTCTCTACTGATGCCTAACTCTTCCCCCCCCCCCCCCCCCCCCGGTGGTGCCTAACCTTAACCCCTAAGCCCCCCCCCCACACTCCCAACACTAAAATACAGCAAAGCCGCGATTAGCAACAATAGACGGAAATTTGGGTGTTTGGAGGCACCTGCTAAAATAGCGGGCAATGGGGCTGCCAATTATGCAAATTGCAGCTACAAACCCGCAATTTGCATAGCCCTGGCGCCCACTATCTTAAAAGGCGCCAATATTTCTGCCTATTACCGCTAATCGCGGCTTTTATCATTGGGGCCCTTCCTTCCACAGCGCTGCAGGTTCCCTTTTTACCAGTTTTGAATAGACTGTGGTAGGAACATTAGAATGTGAGCCCCCTGAGGGACAGCTCGCTATAAACTTAAACCAAAATACTCTGGGTTTCCTCTGGACACTATGGTTTCCTTCCAAATCCCAAAAACATTCAGATAAGTTAATTGGCTTCCCCCTAAATTGGCCCTAGACTGAAATATGAGTATAGTAGGGATTAGATTGTGAGCCTCTCTGAGGGACAGTTAAGGTCGCTACTAATGATTTAATCTGTAGCAAAAAATCGTTCAAGCAATCAGATGATTCTGATCGGAAGTGAAAAACCACAATACACCATCAGCGAACCAGCCTTTGCTTCCTTGCAGAAAGAGAAAAAGGAACACAGAGAGCCCAAAATAATGACGTACGTTCAAGAAGCAATTGGTAGTAGTAAGGTGTACAAGAGTTTATACTCACCAAAGTGGGTTACCAATCCGATCACATCCGATCACTTCTGATCATAATTATCTGATCACTCAATCGATTTTTTGCTAGACATTGGACCGTTAGTGGCCATCTTAAGTGACATGACTATGTACTCAGTACAGCACTGGGAAAGATGTTGGTGCTATATAATTACTAAATATTAATAACGTGCTGCAGAAAATAAGTCAGTACGATATAAATGCAATAATGATAACAGACCAATTCCATACTGCCAACTGCTCAAAAAAGAATCAAGGCCATACATCAAATAATTTTACAGCTGTTCGACAACCCGATGAATTGATAATTGTTATCGAATCAGATGAAAATCGGTGCTGAAACGATTCTACCGATTGCGGGCTAAAAATGGTTAAATGTATCAATCGGACATGCTGGGAAATCCTGGGCCGACGTGGTGAATCGGGTGAGCGGCGGTAACAGCATGTGATATCACAACCGATGAACATGATGGAAGCCTCGGCCGCTGTCCCCCCAAATGTTATATGTGCTCTTGCGTTAAAATATTTTACCTGTCACGCCAGCCGCTAGTGTCCACTGAGTGTTCCCTGTACTTCCGCATTCGGGTATCGTGACTACTGGCATATAGTACGTGGGACACGTGTGTGATGTCACATATGCGCCCACGTGCTATATAGCCAGCAGCCAGGTGGGGCGCCAATGCAGACGTACCGCGGACACTAGTGATGGGTATTTAAAGAGGAACTCCAGTGAAAATTATGTAGTAAAAAAAGTGCTTCATTTTTTACCATAATTATTTATAAATGATTTAGTCAGTGTTTGCTCATTGTAAAATCTTTCCTCTCCCCGATTTACATTCTGACATTTATTACATGGTGACATTTTTACTGTGGGCAGGTTATGTAGCTGCTCCTAGCTGTTTTGGCTGTTAGAGACAGCTGTAACAGCTATTTCCTGTCTGTGAACATTGTTACATTGTGGCAGTTTGCCCAGAGTACCGCGGTACTCAGAGCTTCTTGTGGGAGGGGTTTCAGCACAAAATCAGTCATACAGCGCCCCCTGATGGTCTGTTTGTGAAAAGCATTATATTTCTCATGTAAAAGGGGGTATCAGCTACTGATTGGGATAAAGTTCAATTCTAGGTTGGAGTTTCTCTTTAAACGCAGTGTAACCGCAGGCCATATAACATTTGGGGGGGCAGTGGCGATGGCGACATCACAAGGCCGATTCCCGAAAGATTTCATGCTAAAATCGATCAGCAATCGACCTGCGTTGTACGGACAACCCACAGATCTCTCTCTGATCAGATTCAATCAGAGAGAGATCTGTCTCTTGCTCGATCTGAACGTACATCGCCTGATGTGGTGTTATGGACACCTTTATTATGATTATTTAGTATTTATATAGCGCTGACATCTTACGCAGTGCTGTAAGGAGAATATAGTCTTGTCACTAACTGTCCCTCAGAGGAGCTCACAAAACTTTATTGGTTTGTAATTATAAGCTAGAACAACTTGTATCTGGTCGTGCAAACATTCTAGTTGCTGTTACTACTAAACATACAATGAATTGTTTATTTTCACTTCAGATTGGCTCTGATATAATGCAGTATACTTGTATCACTGATTTTGCTGGTCTTGTAAAATACAACCTTTTCTCCTGCAATGTTTACTTTACCAATAAATGAACCACCAGCAGCCCATCCTCCTACATAATGTTTGCTGGTGTAACTAGATAAGGCAGACACCTGATACCACGTTTTCTATTCTTTTTCCATTTGAGACATACAATAATTTTTTTCTGATCGATTGTAACGTTTTGTGATTGATTGTAACATTTGTAAAATCTGACCAGTGTATCACCCACATGTGCCCCAATACTGAAAAGAAAAGGTTGGAAACGTTTGCTTGGTTTTATAAATTAAGAAATTGACATTTTATCCTACATCATTCAATCTTCTGAAAAAAATTGTTCAGAAATTTCCACCGCTATCGATCACATGGTATAGAAAAAGAAGGAAATTCATGTTGAATCTTTTTATTGTATCATGTGTAGCACCTATACACTGATGACTTCAAATGAGTCATCAGGGAAAAATAAAAAATCTGCCTTACCTAGGGCTTTCTCCAGCCCCTTGCAGCTCACTGTCCCACGCTGACCGATCCGCTCTCCTCTGCCGCGCACTGTTCAGGCCGACCTCAAGGTCTTTACTGCGGCTGCTTGAAGCGCTCCGCTGTCAATCATGGCCACGTGGTTCGTGGTGCACTGCGCATGATTGACAGCGGCTCTTCACGCATGCGCAGTAAGGACGACCTCGAGGTCAACCTGAACAGCGTGTGGGGAGTCCGGAACAACGGCGAAGAGTGAAACGGTCAGTGTGGGACAGTCGGCTGCAAGGGGCTGGAGAAAGCCCCAGGTGAGTAAGGCACATTTTTTTTATTTTTCCCTGATGACTCCTTTAAGGGAACAATTTAACCCTACAAAAAGAGTGGGAAATTTTTTTTTATTTTTTTTTTTTACTGTTGTTATCAGTATAGTGTAACAACTTATACTGTTCATACTAGGGTTGATATGCTTTAAAAAGGGGGTAAAATAAATAAAGCAAACATATAACATTATTGATTACTTATTCAGAACCACTTTCCATCCAGAGAGTTTAGCTATGTCCATAATTAATCAAGCAATAACTTTATCCCTACTTATGACACCTAAAATGAAATATATATTGTTTTGTTTTTTTTTAGAGACAAACTAGACTTTCATTGTATGGCATTTTTTTTCCCTCAAACATTTTTGTTTTCTCTGCATTTTAAAGAGACACTGAAGCGAAAAAAAAAATATGATATAGTGAATTGGTTGTGTACTATGAATAATTACTAGAAGATTATCAGCAAAGAAAATATTCTCATATTTTTATTTTCAGGTATATAGTGTTTTTTCTAACATTGCATCATTCTATAATATGTGCAGATTACACAACATTCAGCATTCAAAATGATTCTTTCAGAGTAGTCTGTGAACTAATGACCTCTCTTCTGGCAGAGAAAAAGTAAATAGTTTAAGAACAGTTGAGATAATAAAAGTCAGAAGACAGCTCTCTCCACCACTTTGAAAGTAGTAGAGCTTAATGGCTTTTTTGCATAGAGATAACAACTGGAGTTTCTTAACTCTTCCTGTACTGGAAACAATTAGACTGATGTATCTGATCTTAATGTTTTATTTCTTAGCTGTACTACACATACAAATCAGAATATCATAATTTTTTTTTCGCTTCAGTGTCTCTTTAATGGGAAAAAAACCCAAAACAAAACACATTATTTCGCAGTTTTATCAATTCCAGTTTAAAAATAAAAAGTGCTACTGTAGCAAAAAAAAAACAAAAACCCACACATGTTGTTTGACTATTTCCACTGTTTATCACAAAACTTAGATTATGTTCCTGTCACAATTTATGGTGAGGATATTCCATTCTGAAATAATGCTAAAGAGTGTATTTTTCACTTGAATTGAGAAAAAAAAAGTATTTTTAATGGTAAAAATCAATCTGGTTGGCTCAGGGAACATATATTCCCATTCACCAATTAGTGCTGCATCAGATAGTGCCAGAGGTGTGTACAGGAGCAACGCCTAATTGGGCACAGCACTACTTCAGCTACCGGACATATATCTATGTCCTCATGGCTTAGATGAAGTCACAGGACGTAGATCTACTGTAGTAGTGGTTAAAGGGGTTGCAACTTCCAAAAATAAAAAAAGCCTAAAAATAGTGCCCCAAATATTTATGTAAACCCTTTTTTTTGTAAAATAGGTCCCTATATGTCCCCTAATTGGTAATTTTTTTTTTTACCTGTGGGGGGGGGGGGGGGGGGGGGGTTCTTTGGTGATTCTTGTAGGGACCAAGAATACCTAGTTGAGAAATAGGGAGAGACGTGGAGCCCAATGGTGCAATATCATCAGGTATAGGGGGGATTCAATTATATAGATATATACTTACAAAGGTGGGTTTTAGTTCCTGCAACCACTGTATAGGCCTGCAGGGAATTAACTATCCCTGCTCGGTACTCCAGGTCCTGCTGTATACTGGATGGTCGCTCTCCTGTAGTACGATAGACTTTCCAGAAAACTGCAAAGCTTTTACCTCCAAATGAGGTCTGACTGGTATTGGGTAGGACTGCGCCTACACTCCATCCCCTATGCTATCATGGCATTTTGTATTGACCTGAGGAAGCGGGTCATGACCCATCAAACGTGTTGCCAGATTGCTTTTTGAATACAATTTTTTTTCCAGTTGAACTGGTGTCTATATGTTTTGGAGAGGTAAGCAATTACCTCTCTTTTTTATTATTTTTATTTATATTTTAAAACACTAATATAGAACCAACATTGGCCGCCTCCAGCTTACCCATTATTTTTTTTACCTTGTCAGTGTGCCTTTACTGAACTGTGCCAAATTGTGCAGTGCCAACAGGATTGTGGGAAGTCTTTTTTTAGCTACAGTAACAAGCTTATCTCAAAATGCAAATAACAGAAACATCCCATTTCAGATAAGATCAGGACACTATGAACAGAAGGTAATTGAATCCCCCTTCCTTTTGAAGAGTTTACACACTGATGTAAGCTTGTTATCTAGGTAATATTTGCTGTGGGATATACAGTAATCTGTAAAATAAACAGTAAATTAACACTGATCTCAGTTAAATAAAAAGCTATTAGCGCAGTGGATCTTATGTTACATGCATAAACACTTGTTAAATTGACATTGTGTGCGTACATACATTTTACCTGCCTTTCATAAATCAGGTTCATGGTTTAAACTTTAATGCTGGGATTATGGGAAATGCAATCAAGCATCTATTGTTCTTGCTATGTTGTGTGTCACATATGGTCTGACCCGCTCAGCAGCTGAATCTAGAGAGGAGAGGAAGAGAGTTGCACTGCAGATCTAAGCATAGTTTGCCCATGAAACAGGTATTCATTCCACCACCTTAGTGATGTACACTATTTACATTCACCAATCATCCTGATTACTATTGGAATTTGCCGCGCACAGCTTTGGGTTTAGTTGTGCTTTAAGTGCTGGGTCCCTGATTTGAATCCCAGCAAGAGCACTATCTGCATGGAGGTTGTATGTTCTCCCTCTGTCTGCGTGGGTTTCCTCTGCGCAATTAAGTTTCCTACCACATCCCAAAAACATATAGGTAAGTTAATTGGCTTCCCCCCACTAGCCAGATCAAACTGTTCCCTGGCGACCGGAAGAAGGGGGGGGGGGGGGGGTGCGTGCGGGCAGGTGCAGCGTAGGTAGCCAGGTGTAGGGTATCTAGGTAAAGTTGCCCCAGTATATGGAGTATAGTTGCCCCAGTATAGGGAGTATAGTTGCCCCAGTATAGGGAGTATAGTTGCCCCAGTATAGGGAGTATAGTTGCCCCAGGGTTGGTAGTATAGACACCTCGGTATAGCTAGCATAGTTGCCCCAGTATAGGGAGTATAGCTACCCCAGTATAGTTGCCCGCTCCCCCTCCCCCCGCGGCCGTTGCTCATGATACCTTAGCTGGTTGGCCGCTTCTTCTTTCATATTCCCTGTTCAGCCCCTTTCCTCCATGCCCATCTTTTTCTTTCACAGCAGCGCGTCCCCCGGCTGCTGTGAAGAAGCAGGAAGTGGCTTCCTGTAGCGGAGATGTACTGTATATCACTGTTACCATGAGAACCGCTCTCCTGCTTCCTGCCTCTTCACAGCAGCCGGTGGGACGCGCTGTTGTGAAAGAAAAAGACGGGCATGGAGGAGAGGAGCGGACGGGAATATGAAAGAGGAAGCGGCCGCCATCTAAGGTATCACGAGCGGCGTCTGTGGGGGGGTCGAAAGGCCAGACCCGCGGACTGGCAGAAAACGTCCCACGGCCTGGCAGACCCCTAATCTAGGTCATGTTATATCCAAAGCAAAATATTTCAAATCTCAAGGAGACTTTAGTTGTATTCTATCTACATGATGTTGACCTATTGAGGGGGTTATATGCCTGACAGCCAGAACTATTCACTAGGAGAATATCAGTAAAATTACAGAAATTCTACTATTGGGCAGTGGTAATTCTGATAGTAAAATATTGGTAAATTTTACCGATATTTTGCTATCACCAAATCTAACTCTATTCTGACATGAGCCTTCCCACTACTGATGCCTAACCGTAACCGACCCCCACCCACCGATGCCTAACTCTAAGGTTAGCTATGGGGGACAGTTAAAGTTACCTAGGGTGGGGGTAGGCGGTTAAGGTTAGCTGTGAGGGGTGGGTGGTTAAGAATAGGTGGTGGTGGACGGGACTAGTTAAGAATAGGCATCAGTAGTGAGGGTTCAGTGTGAGATTATGGTCATGTTTAGCTGTAGTTAAAATATAAGTATTTATTACCGATGTTTTAATATTGTCATTTACACTCTAAGAGTAGATTATTTCTAAATATACCGATATTCTACTATTGGCTCTTCTGGCTGCCCAAGTTTTCGGGAGCCCTTTTTTTATGTACACATTTTTTTTTATTGTATTATACATTTTCTCACAGCTAATGTTGTTGCCACTATTCCTGCCTAGGTGAGGACATTCCTTACATAGCAGGATTACAGAGCACCATCTAGGGGATTTTCAATGGTATTAAACTACAACAGTCTTCACCCTTTCGCTCTTATGAAAAACAAAAGTTTGCTTTCTTAAAACAGAAAGAATTTGCGATAATTCAGGTTGGAGTGAACTTGAGATGTCTCCCAGAGCACCACTGCTGAATATATGCAAATTAACCATTGTTACCCTTAGAAGCTGAATACACCTCCAAAACCGCTGGAATGCAATGATGTGTAGAGCCATAATAATCCAACATGCATACAGACTGTTTCGTAACCTTTTTTTTTTATTCTTTTTTTTTTATTTTAGTACAAATAAAAAGTATATAATTCAGTAATATTTGATGCCATCAGAGTGCAAACATACACTTGTACACAAACCAACTGTCTCCCAGAATTAGCCCAAGTGGATGTGTCGATATTATTATACAATTCTAGTAAAAATACATTTTCATTATATTGTTTTAATCGTCAGTCTCCATCCTAACAATGATCTATGCATAATTTTTAAAAGTGCTAAATGTAAATATATACATTGAATCTTGCTCTATCCCAACATCTTGCATCAGGCAGGGTGTCTATGATATACAGTCATGTTCAGGCCTGCATTTACCCTATAGACACAGATGTCCTGGCACCTAATGCTGGGCATACACGGACAGGAGGGAGGCTTATCAATCGAGCCCGATGGCTCGATTGATAAGATCCAACCTGTCCGATACCCTGCCGGATCGATACTGCGCTCGATACCGGCGGGGAGAACAATGGGAGAAACGAGCGGCTGATTAGCAGCCGCCCGCAGGGATGAGCGGGAATCGATCCGCGCGGACGAGCGGGGTTGCGCCGGCATCGAGCAAGCGGCTTGATCCGGCGCATAATCTATGCCGTGTATGCCCCGGCATTAGACTTCGCCCTTCATGAACCTACAAACCCCAACCAAACTGTGCAAGTGTGCAGGCTGGCCCCAGCTGTCACCTCTCCCTTACTTCCCTTGCCCGTCATAGGTAGCTACAGCTGTCCCTTAGCATTAGGTAGCTAGAAGTACCCTCAATATTAAGTAGCTAGAGGTGCCCTCAAGTATTAGATAGCTAAAGGAACCTCCGTATCAAGTAGCTAGAGGTACCCCTGAATGAAGGGAGATCTCCTCAGTGGAATGAGTAACCTCTCATTTATATTCTCATTGAGACTCTGCATAGGGAAGGAGGGAGGTGCTCGGGAGGGGTGTAAACCGCCTTCCCATCATCAGGCGTCTATAGGCACGTGCCTACAGTGCCTTATGGTAAATCCGTCCCTGGCCATGTTAAAAAAATATCCGCTGTTTGATTCAAAAAAATAATTTCATTAATTATCTTACTTTGGACCGTATTCAGTTATCTTCTTCCCGAAGATGTTTTCATATCTTTATACAAAAACACCAAAAATAAGTTTGACATTATTCTTTCACCTACTTTTTAGTGCTTTTTCAGCTGTTGGCGAGTCGATAAAGTTAATTTGTAAATTAAATGAAATATTTTGTCCTGTGGGAAAACTCAGGAGAAATATGAATTGAATGGCGCAGTTGTCTGTTTTTCACCTTATCCATACAAGGCTCTGAACAAACAAAAACAAGTACTAAAAAATAAGGTGAGGAAAATAGTATCAACGTTAAAGGGGAACTGAGGAGAGAGGTATATGGAGGCTGCCATGTTTCTTTCCTTTTAAGCAATACCAGTTGCCTGGCAGCCCTGCTGATCCTCTGCCTCAAATACTATTAGCCATAGCCCCTGAACAAGCATGCAGCAGATCAGGGGTTTCAGACTTTAAAGTTAGATCTGACAAGACTAGCTGCATGCATGTTTCTGGTGTTATTCAGATACTACTGCAGAGAAATAGACCAGCAGGGCTTCCAGGCAACTGGTATTGATTAAAAGGAAATAAATATGGCAGCCTCCGTATACCTCTTACTTCAGTTCCCCTTTAAAGCAAACATGTGGGGTTAAAAATAAAATAATGATGTACATATGTACTTGTATGTACTTATGTACATGATCTTTGCAGTGTAGCTTCCCTTTACTAGGGGCAGAGCTCTGAACCTGCAAAAATGACCTTTATTTCAAGTTGTTCATGTGCAGATCCAATTAGGAATGGGGATAGCAACAGCTGTAGCTAGAAGGGCCGCCAACTGCAAAAGCCAATCAGAATATTGCCTGAGCCCTCTGAGTGTGGCTTAGCACAGATCCTTTGATTGTGGCGTACTTGTGTTTTTTTCTTTTTGAGATCTTGACGCTGGTAAAATGATCTGCCACTCGTAACGGTGGCACTGCGCCCATCTCGGAGAACACATCGTGGTTCTGGTTTTTCTCAGCAGATTTGGGAGGAATGGCATGTTGTCCTTGGTTTGGTTCTATCCTCAGGAAGCCTCATAGGCAGTCGCTCCCTGGAGTTTCACCCGCTGAAGATCTGTACCTTTTAAGGACACAGTTTGGAGCAGGCCTAGCAACAGCAGCGATGTGCACAGTCATTTGTTAACTTCTTGGAAAAGAAAAAACTGCAGTCGTCAAGTGTTCTGTTATAGCAACAAAACCTGACAATGGTTACGTAACTTTACTGATCTCAAGGGCTGATTCTGGTTTATGCTTGAGAGGTGAAAGACTCTAGATAAAATATAGCTTATATGAGATGTCTTCACTTCCTAAATATTTGCACTTGAATCTTGTCAGTCCCGTGGTTCTGATGGTTGTAGACAGTGCAGTGAGAGATCCCAGATCCCAGGCAGCACCCTTGAAACAGGTCATTTCGGTGCCTGCTTGGCACCCGTAATGTTAATTACGGTTATAACAGCACTGTTTAAAGTGGGACTGTCAGCCATAACATCAAATTCCATTTTCCGCACTGCTCTGTGTTTACTATGCAATCTACGGCCTGACCCTGCATTGCAAGCATTCCAATATAATCATAAATGTTTCTGCTGTGATGAATCTTATCTCAGTCAGCCTGGCTTTATTCTGGTACATTGCCAACCTTTTGTCTGCCCTCCCATATCTCTGCTCCTCACTGATTGGCTAATGGCAGTTTAGTGTGATAGGGGGCTGAGAAGGGAAATGCATATCACCCCTCTGCAGAACCTGCTGAAATACGATCTATGCTGTGCTCACATGTGTTTACAAAGCAAGCTAGATATGACAGTGCAGTTTCTAGGAGAAAAAAAGATTAAGGGAGGAAATTACATCAGGATTGGCTTCAGTCAGAAGCAGTAAAGATGGAAGATGTCTGGGACAGTTTTCTCTTTCTTTACTATATAAAATTCACTGAAATCAAAACGTGGACACTACAATACATATGTTATGTAAGTAGAACAAGTATTTATCTACTTATATATGTTGTTTTTTTTCCTGGGATAGTATGGCTGGCCCTGCTGCTTTAATGGATAGTTTTTGTCCATTAATGTAAATCTATGGGCTTGTCTACATCTGATGTATATTTTAGCATGTGGGAAACTAACTGACAACCTGTTACATCTTTTCAGACATCTCTATTTTTTTTACATTAGCTTCTGTGGAAAAACGAGGATTTTTTCCGGATTAAGATTGCGCATGGTTTCTAAAAAAAATGTACAAAGGTGCTTGCACATTTTCCAGGCATTCCAGAGTGTGCCCTGCCTTAAAGAGAACCTGAAACGAGAAGCGTCTCAGGTTCCATACTTACCTGGGGCTCAAGCCCACTTAAATAGGAACTCCAGTGAAACTAATGTAATAAAAAAGTGCTTCATTTTTACAATAATTATGTATAAATGATTTAGTCAGTGTTTGCCCATTGTAAAGTCTTTTAAATCCCTGATTTATATTCTGACATTTATCACATGGTGGCATGCTGGCAAGTGATGTAGCTGCTGTATGCTGTTTTGGCAGTTGGAAACAGCTGTAAACAGCTATTTCCCACAAGGCAACAAGGTTCACAGACAGGAAACTGCCAGAAGTACCTCGGTACTCAGAGCTTCTTGTGGGAGGGGTGTCACCACAATATTAGCCATACAGAGCCCCCTGATGGTCTGTTTGTGAAAAGGAATAGATTTCTCATGGGAAAGGGGGTATCCGCTACTGATTGGGATTAAGTTCAATTCTTGGTCGGAGTTTTTCTTTAAAGGGAAGATCCGGGGTGAATAAAAAAAGAAGATCCACTTACCTGGGGCTTCCTCCAGCCCCTGGCAGCCATCCTGTGCCCTCACCGCAGCTCCGCTCCCAGCCAGTGGCCCGTGGTCCCTTCTGTTGCAGATGCCGACCGGCATCTAACTGTGCATGCACCAGGCGCAGAACTGCAGCATCTGCACAGAACACTCCAGACCATGTGAGCGCGATCGCGAGCTGCGCTCATGCAGGTGCAGAAGATGCCTGGCGAGATTGGCATCTGCAACGGAAGGGACCCCGGGCCACCAGCTGTGAGCGGAGCTGCGGCATGGGGCCCAGGACAGCTGCCAGGGGCTGGAGGAGGCCCCAGCTAAGTAGATTTTCTTTATTTTGCTCAGACCTTCCCCCTAAAGAGAATCTGTATTGTTAAAATCGCACAAAAGTAAACATACCAGTGCGTTAGGGGACATCTCCTATTACCCTCTGTCACAATTTCGCCGCTCCCCGCCGCATTAAAATTGGTTAAAAACTGTTTTAAAAAGTTTGTTTATAAACAAACAAAATGGCCACCAAAACAGGAAGTAGGTTGATGTACAGTATGTCCACACATAGAAAATACATCCATACACAAGCAGGCTGTATACACCCTTCCTTTTGAATCTCAAGAGATCATTGTGTTTCTTTCCCCCCTGCATCTCTCATGCACTGAAGTTTCAGGCTGCTCTTTTCTTCCTGCAAATAGCTCTGCCTGTATCTGAATTTCCTCAGTATGTGAAAGCCCAGCCAGCTCAGAGGACGATTTATCCAGCTTGTAAAAGATAAGAGAGAAGAGAGAAGCTGCTCTAATGTAAATAATACACAGGCAGTGTGCATAGAGGGGCCTGGAAGGGGGAAGTTCATAGCAGAACCACAACACTGAAGAACTTGGCAGCCTTCCAGACACAGGCTGACAAGTATGACAAGAGAGAGATAAGTTGATTTATTACAGAGATGGTGATAGCAGAAAGTGCTGCAGTAAGCCAGAACACATTAGAATAGCTTTTGGAACTTGTAGGATGATAAAAAACAGGATGCAATTTTTGTTACGGAGTCTCTTTAAGGCCGCTCGTCCCTCGCTGTCTCCCCGGGTGGCTCCTGTCTCTTGCAATTCAGCCCGAAAGCCTGGTCGAGTCCTGTATTGTCGCGCATCCGTGACCCAGCCAGTGCTGGAACGGCCTGACAGAGGAGGACGGGTAACCTCTGGAGGTAAGTATCGCATTTTAAGCTTTTATAGCCTCGCATGTTTTTTTTTTTATAGATGGTGTCTTTAACCAGTACACATCCAATTAACAAATTGCTACCTGAACCGGTCAGGATGATTCTCCATGGTGTGGATGTATCTCTATAGTGTATCGCTGTGAACACAAGTTGATTTCCAGCATATGAAGCGATCGGATAAAACTCCAGAATGTATTGAGAAGTAGGGGCGGTCACTGTGGGGGAACCATGGTAGCCTGTGTGACAAAGACCAGGAGCCAAATGGTGCAGTATCGTTGGCTAAAATTAGCTCAATGTTACAAGAGTAGTTGTACTCACAAAGATGGGTTGTTTGGCGGTCAGGCTGCAAACTGAATTCTCTAAGGCACTTTATTCACCTGAGGAAGCGGGCAGAGACCCGAGAAACGTGGGTTTTTTTTCATTTTTGCTTGAATAAACCTTACCTGATTTGAACCCTTGTTTTTCTGGGTTGGATTATCTGGAGAGTTAAGACACTGTAACCTCATTTATTTATTTATGTCGTTATATCGTATACTCTGAGAGATATTTCTTTTGGGCGCCTCCACCCTTCTTCAGAATGTATTGAGGTCAACCTTCATGTCGGTGGCTTCTCCTTCAGCAAAGGTTAGAGCTGGAAAATCCGTGCCCAACTTATTCAAGTTCATAAGGAAGAAAAACGATGTGAAAGCTTGCGCCAAACATACACAACTTCTGATTCCTCCTAATACAACCACTGGCAGCTCCTCGACCCCGGCTGAAGGGTATGACTGTAGCACAAGAAAGAAAAATAAAGAAAGGAGGAGCACTCCGTAGTGTATTAAACCTTTTAATTAAAAACCACGCAAGGGTTAAAAACACTTACTAAAAAGTGATCAAAACCAGGCATATCGTGGGTAGAAAATCCCAAATCGATGACCCTGGGTGGCAACCTGTTCCTCCTCTGTGTCCAGCAGTGGGAGTAGTCCTGGATGTTGATGGACACCGGGAGCCTATCCCCTGGTCAATAAGTGCAGTAACTTCTCAACGCGTTTCGGCGTATCCACGCCTTTATCAAGCTAGTTACTGCCATGCACTCAATGTATTTATATACCTAATGGTGACAGGAAATGAATGGTCCGACCTCAGAGTTCACCTAGTTGACCTCTGATTGTACCACCCACTCAACACAATTTTTTGTTCTTATACTAAAAGATGAGCGGACGCAAAAGGAACGGGACACTGGAATAAAAGGCCCAAGTTTCGTGGCCAACTATAATGTAAAGGCCAATGAGATAGAAAAAATCATAAACTCAAATTGGCCAATACTATTAAGAGACCCTATATTTCAGCATAAATTACCAGCTCGACCCCAGACTATAGTCAGAAAGGCAAGATCTTTAACCTATTTTAGTTCCTGGACGTAGAAACTACGTCCAGGAACCATGCGCGCTCCCGTGGCCGATCGCGCTCCTGGACCGTGGTTCGTTAGCCAGGCAATCAGTGAATCGGGCTATGGTGCCCGATCACTGATTCCTCTCCCCCGCTGAAAAAGCGACAGCTTCTCTCGGAAGCTTAGTTTTTTCTGGCTGTTGCCTCCCCCATGCGTCTCTCTAAGCGTTTGTTACGCTTAGAGTGACGTCATGTAAACAAACTCATGGCCGCCATCTTGTGGCCAAAAAGTAAAACTACAACTAAAAATAAAAAAAATAAAACTCAAGACACATTTACATTATAAAACTATTGTTTACATCCCACCCTCCCAAAAATACCCAAATAAAATGTTTACTATAAAAAAAAAACATTACAATAAAAAAAAAAAAACATGTAAATATTTACCTAAGGGTCTAAACTTTTTAAATATCAATGTAAAGATGAAATATTTCTATATTTTTTTTATTTTAAACTTGTAAATAGTGATAGATGCAAAACGGAAAAAATGCATCTTTATTTCCAAATAAAATATTGTCGCCATACATTGGGATAGGGACATAATTTTAACGGTGTAATAACCGGGACATATGGGCAAATACAATACGTGAGTTTTAATTATGGAGGCATGTATTATTTTAAAACTATAATGGCTGAGAACTGAGAAATAATGAATTTTTTCCGTTTTTTTTTCTTATTCTTCCTGTTAAAATGCATTTACAGTAAAGTGGCTCTTAGCAAAATGTACCCCCCAAAGAAAGCCTAAGTGGTGGCGGAAAAAACAAGATATAGATCAGTTAATTGTGATAAGTAGTGATAAAGCTAATCAATGGGAGGTGAACATTGCTCAAGTGAAACCCACGGAACGCGAATGGGTTAAAGAACAAAATTGCCAAGAGTAATATTGGTCAAATGTACAAATCACAGATATCACAACCCACGATTTGCACAGTAATGGGCAACTACAAATGTGGAAAAGCACAGTGTAAGTGCTGTGGATTCATGAGACACAGATGCAAAGAATTACAAGTCCATAATGAGAAGATTACTGTGAAGCATTTTATTAATTGTTCCAGGATAATATCCGTGTATAATATGCACTTAGGCCTAGTGCACACCAGAGCGGGAGGCGTTTTGCAGAAACGCATACTCCCGGGCTGCTGCAGATTTTGGATTGCGGATGCGTTTCTGCCTCAATGTTAAGTATAGGAAAAAACGCAAACCGCTCTGAAAAACGGCACTTCAGAGCGGTTTGCCAGGCGGTTTTTGTTACAGTAGCTGTTCAGTAACAGCTTTACTGTAACAATACATGAAATCTACTACACCAAAAACGCTTCACAAAATCGCAAAATGCTAGCTGAAACGCTGCAGAAAAAGAAGAAAAAGCGTTTCAAAATCTGCTAGCATTTTGCGGATCTGCTAGCGGTTTTTGGTGTGCACCAGGCCTTAAAGGACAACCGAGGTGACATGTGACATGATGCGATAGACATGTGTTTGTACAGTGCCAAGCACACAAATAACTAGGCTGTGTTCCTTTTTTCTCTTTCTCTGTCTGAAAGAGTTAAACATCAGCTATGCAAGTGACAGTTTCTGTCCGGGTCGGGAATGGGTCGGACTGGGTCAGACTATAGCATAACTTTCACTGATAAGTAGTTACAGACATAAAACACTTTCCTGTCAGTAAATGGCTTCTGAGAGCAGTAAAGACATAAAAGGGTGAATAATTCATAGATTTGAGCTCTGGCATACTTCAATAAAGGTGTCATTGTGCAGAGACAATGAAACAGTAAAAACGTAAAAACTAGATTTAAATATAAAATAAAACTGAGGGATATCTAAGAAAAAGTAATTTTTAGGAGACTAAGGATAGATACAATTGTTTTTCTCATCAGTTTATTTTCACCTTGGATGTCGTTTATTGATTATTAAACACATTGATGACTGCCTGGAGCCATCTGCAGATCAGATAATACAGCATTTCATCGCATTCAGAATGTTCAAGTTTTTTTTTTAGTTGAAATTTTTGTTGACATTTATGCAAAACATGAAAATGACAATTTTTCGACAGATTGAGCAGCTTTTTTTGTGTTTTAGAAGCTCAGGATCATGATAATGGTAGAGCCTATCATCCCCTTAATATTCAACTACCCCACACACAACCCTTCCCCTTCTCTTAACCTAAAAATAAAACACGGACCACCTTGGCATTGGATTAATTTAGGCCAGAGCAGCCCATCTTTATTTAGCCAAAATTAACAATAAACCAAAACATATACAAATCACTAATCAGAGAGCTGGGGTACAGGGGTCCGGAGGTACCAACTGAACGTCCTTTAAACACCTGAGTGACATGCAGCCTTGTACCCGGCCCACAGCCGCGTCTCCCGGCTCGCGGACAGCTGCATGCCCCGGGAAATAATCACCTCATGCCGTGACTTCCCCCAACCGGATTTGTCCCGTGACAAAACCAATAACCGACCTCCGGAGCCCCCTTTTACCCCTCCTGCTGCAATGACAATTTTTTATAACAGACCCCCCTTTTCCCCTTATTATTATTATCTTACCCCCCCTTTTTTTTTTTTTTTTTTTTAAATATATATACAACCCCCCAACACCCCTTAACCCACCCCCTTTACACACAAAAAAGAGGGAGGGAGGGAGGGAGCTTCTTACACCAGCTCTGCCAGAAGCCGAATGACCCGCCCCTTCCTTTGGCGCCTACCCAGCTACCCCCCTGTTCCTTGCACGTACGCATGGAACCGCCTCCTCCCACTACATTAACCCCTAGCACTGCCGGGGAATCGGCTACCCCATCATGCAGTGCCTTCCGCAAGTCGCGTGCTCCGCTCCAGGCCCCTTCTTGATAATGGTAGAGCCTATCATCCCCTTAATATTCAACTACCCCACACACAACCCTTCCCCTTCTCTTAACCTAAAAATAAAACACGGACCACCTTGGCATTGGATTAATTTAGGCCAGAGCAGCCCATCTTTATTTAGCCAAAATTAACAATAAACCAAAACATATACAAATCACTAATCAGAGAGCTGGGGTACAGGGGTCCGGAGGTACCAACTGAACGTCCTTTAAACACCTGAGTGACATGCAGCCTTGTACCCGGCCCACAGCCGCGTCTCCCGGCTCGCGGACAGCTGCATGCCCCGGGAAATAATCACCTCATGCCGTGACTTCCCCCAACCGGATTTGTCCCGTGACAAAACCAATAACCGACCTCCGGAGCCCCCTTTTACCCCTCCACCACGAAAGGGTATGACCCCTTATACCCTTGAGGCCCCCAACCTCAAAGCTCTCTGTATTCCGTCCTCAATCCCCAGGGCCCACAAATCCATACCAATATCAGTGAGGTGTACTCCATCCCCCCTGAGGAATAACCCGATGTCCTCCTCCAACTCCACATGTCTAATGGCCAACCCACCATTCCTCACAAAAAATCTCGCCACCTCCTTGTTCAGTTTAATCCTGGCCTTATTAACCTTCCGAACTGAATTGGCCAACCTCCAGTACTCCCTTGCCACCACATCCGACCAAACGACCACCGTTTCCGGGAAAAGAGCCCGAATACGAAGGAAATCAAACCTAATTTCCTTAATAATGACCCTGGTCGATCTAGAGGCCAAGTCGTTGCCCCCGACATGCAGCACCAGGACATCAGGGGCCCTATCAAATCTAGCCAACCTGTGTAATTCAGGCAAAAGGCTGGGCCACACCATCCCGGGAAAACCTCTCCAGTGCATACGTACCTGGGCCCTCGGAAAACCCAACTGTCGGCCTTCTGGCCGTACATCGGCCCTCCTGGCACCCCTACTGACATATGAATGCCCCACAATCCAAACGATGGCCGGATGACCTGCAACAAGAAATCAACGCACTGATAGCAACAAAGAAAACTCTTCCCCCAAAGAAAAAACTCACTACCCCTACACTAAATGAGGCCTAACATAAGATTTGTAACGCATAGAATCCCAGCGACCGATACGCTTAATAACCCCCTCCCCTAATCCCCAGCGCGACGCCTCCGTAGCTGCCCCAATTCTGAAGGAGTGGGAGGCAAACTCGGAATACGGGAGCCCAAGGGACCCCAGACATTTGCGAAACACGGCCACAAATTGAAAACGGGACAAACTAGACCCGTCCTGATGTGACAAAAACACTGGCGCTTGAGGAGGCCGGACCAACCGGAAGCTAGCGACACTGCCGTGGGGGCACAATGGCCCCCCGATCGGGAAAAGGATGACATCTCTCCCTTTTCCCGACTGATCGGTCTTGGACCGTTGCAACCGAATCACCACCGAATCGCTAAGCAATGTCACATGCTGTGCAAGGATGCCTCCCACTCCCCGTTTGCTGCGGCTCACTAGTTCCCCCACCCTGAAAGCCCCAAAAAAGGCCAGAACAAATGCTGTGGAGAATAAAGTGCACTCATAACTGGAGGAACAAACATCCGGCAAGACACCCAGCAACCTTCCAAGCAACTGGAACGTGACCGGGCGCCTAGCTTCCCGACTAACCACCCCTTTTCGATAACCCTTCAACGCCTGCCGAACCCTAAAGTCTTTAGTCATATCTGACAGCCCTCTAACCTTAAACCAAAAGGCCATTGCTGCCAACTTCTTTGCTACGGCTGACGCAGACACCCCTTCTACGAAATTCCTCCCCAAGAAATACAATAACAGGCACAGCCTATCCTCATCCGAATCACAACCCCCGACCTGCGACATCAAAGCATCCCACGCGTTCCATACCAACGTGTATGCTGCTGAAGACGATTCCGACAATGATCTCCCGATCATCTGGGACACAGACTGAAGGGAATCCTCCACACCATGGATGGGCAAGGAACCCCACGCTCTTCTGCCGTGGGAGCCGCCGCCCGGAATCTGTCCCACTGAAAGCGAGAAAGCGCATCAGCAATCACATTGTCAACCCCAGGTACATGCACTGCAAACACATATGTGTTAAGGCGCAAACACTCCAACACTAATTGTCGCAGCAGGCATATCACCGGCGGGGAAGACGCCGAGCAATTATTGATCGCCGAAACCACTCCCATGTTGTCACAGTGAATCCTAACTTTCCTGTTTGCCAGCTGCTGCCCCCAAACCTGCAGAGCCACAACTATGGGGAACAACTCCAACAGTACCAAGTTAGAAGTAAAGCCAGCCTCAATCCATGAAAAATCCCAGGGGGCCGCGCACCATTGCCCCCCCAAGAAAGCCCCAAAACCATGAGACCCTGACGCGTCGGTAAACAATTCCAGCTCTGAATTACTCACCGTGTCCTGCATCCAGAACGCCCTGCAGTTGAACTCCTCCAGAAAAGTCAGCCAAACTTGAAGATCTGCCCGAAGATCCGCCGTCATGCGAATACGGTGATGCGGGGCCACTACTCCTGCTGTTGCCAATGACAATCTCCTGCAGAATATACGCCCCATAGGCATAATTCTGCATGCGAAATTGAGTTTACCCACTAAGGACTGCACCTCCCTCAATGTCAACTTTCTTCTGCGAACCGCCAGTAAAATGGCCCCCCTTAAGTCATCTACCTTGTCTTGCGGGAGCCTGCATTCCATTGCCATCGTATCAATGGTGATACCCAGGAATTTCAATACCGTAACTGGCCCTTCCGTCTTTTCTTCCGCTAGTGGGACCCCGAGGCGTTCACAAACATGTCTCATCGTGGCCAACGCATAAGCACAATCCGGCGAATTACTCGAACCCATGAACAAAAAATCATCCAGATAATGGATGACTGACTGTACACTGGACACGTCCTTCACCACCCATTCCAAAAAACCGCTGAATTTCTCAAAAAACGCACATGAAACCGAACAACCCATAGGAAGGCATCTATCTACAAAATACTTACCTCTCCAAAAACAACCAAGCAAACGAAAACTGGATGGGTGAACCGGTAGCAACCGAAAAGCCGACTCGATGTCAGTTTTCGCCAAACGCGCACCCCGCCCCAAACGCCTAACCCAACTCACCGCCGCATCAAAAGAAGTATAAACCACCGATGCGTCGTCCTTGGACAACCCATCATTAACAGAATCACCCCGTGGAAAGGAGAGGTGATGAATCAATCGGAAGGAACCCGGCTCCTTCTTTGGCACCACCCCCAAAGGTGACACCACCAGATCCGCTAAAGGACAATACTGAAAAGGACCTGCCAAGCGCCCCGCCTCAACCTCCTTTCTAATTTTACTATCTACAACCTCAGGGTGCTCGTTAGCGGATTTCAGATTCCTAAAAGGGGGGCTACACTGCAACGAGCAACTACTAGGAATGACAAAACCGTCCTGAAAACCTGCCCCAAGAAACTCAGCTACCTCCCGATTAGGAAACCTGCTTAGGTACCCCGCCATCTCTACCACCCTCACCGGCGTCGTCCCTTTTGTGCCCAGCGTCTGTATGTCTGCTTTTCTTTTGCTTATAGCATCTAGCTGCTGTATGCGAGCCTCCGCAATTGGAGCACTCATGCTTGAAGCGACAAGACTGGCCGAACCGACATGCTCCATCATTATACTGCCAGCACACCCCTTTTCCTTTTCCGGCCAGCTGACCGCCCGAAACCGATCCACTGGCCGTTGTTGGAAAGGACTGCGGGCTCCTAGAGGGAATCATGAGACGCATCCATAAAGTAATGTCCTTATGGTCCCATCTCACAGCAGACCGAACCGCCTTCGTCTGTCTAAACTGCTCATCGTAACGCAACCAGGCGTTACCGCCGTACGATCGATGAGCCTCACCTATCGAATCCATATAACCAAAAAGAGCCGAGCAATGCTCCGGCTGCTTTTCACCAATCACACTTGCCATAATTGAGAACGCCTGAAACCAATTTTGGAAAGTGCGCGGTATCAACCTATACCTGCGCTCCTCCTCCCTCTTCTTCTCGTCCGGCTTCCCCTTATCTAAATTGAACTTTTCCAGAGGAAGCAAGGAGAATATTTCTATATACTCCCCCTTCCAAATCCTCTCCTTAACTTCTTGTTTTAAGTGAGAACCCAGGAGACCATTAAAACACACATACAACTCCGCATGCGCCGCGTCCGCTAACCGCACCTGCCCAGCCCCATCAGACTTCCCTGCTTCACTTGAAGATGTCTCCGTTTGCACCGCCGCCTCCGCCTGTGCTCCCCCCAAGCCCAATGATGCCGGTGCCTCCACCTGCACCACACCTTGCGCTAGTGGAACCCCGACCTGCGACGTAACTCCTGCAGTAGGAGCCGGTGTACCCGGGACCCCTGGCCCCGAACCACCAGCCAACTGCGTCCAGGCATTCACTGGCGATGACAACAGACCCCCTGTAACTCCACCAAGCACCCCCGGAACGTTTGACCCCCCACCAAGTGCCCCTTGTGTCTGCACTGAATGTGAAGCCCCCAATAAACCAGGCCCACCACCTAAACCCCCGGAATTACCCCCACACATCCCCAACAACATTGTGGCTAACGCCCTAACCGCAGCTAAATTGGCCTCACCTGGCTGTTCCGGACGCAAGTCCCTGCCAGCCGTCACTCCGGATCCATCCGCTGCGACCACTTCTCCTTCGCCTGCAGATTCAGCCTCGGAAGTAGAACTGCCCCTGGCCGCCTGGCCACTGGGCCGCCGGTTGCGATGCTCCACCTGTTGCCTCCCGCTGTCCTGCCTTGTCTTGCCTTTCTTCTTGGGCACAGCTGCCCGGCCTCCCGACTTGGACTTGCCGCTGGAACTCCTTCCCCCACCAAGGCCCGAACGGGCCGCCGCCGTTTGGGATGGGGCGGCGCCCGCAGCACTGGCATCCTTGTTCCTGGCCCTCTTAGTCTGCCGCGCAGAGCGGGGACTAATGGCCGCATGACCTCCGGCTACCACCACACTCCTGACAGCGGGGGCCACACCTGACGACCCCTCTCCTGGAGAGCCCTGCCGGCGAGTTGGATTCCTCCCACCAGCCCCCTTGGAGCCATCTGACACACGCTTCGCAGGGGGAGGCGGAGGGTCCCCGTGGGGGCTCCCTGCCCGGCGCTGTGCCCTTCCATGAGGCTCTGGGCTGAGCCGATCCGGTGGGCGGGACGCTCTCCTCTCCCCTTCTGCTGGGGTCGGAGCGCTGGTCGCCGCATCTGCAGCCGGCTCCCCGGGCGCACCAGCCTCCGCAACTCTGCCTGTCCCCATCGCTGCCAATTGTACCTGGACCCAGGATGGGCCCCGTGAAGCGGCTTCTGCCCGGATCCGGCCCACTAACTCCTCCAGGTTCTCCATTTCTGTGCGGGCGTTCGGCTTGGAGCTTCTTACACCAGCTCTGCCAGAAGCCGAATGACCCGCCCCTTCCTTTGGCGCCTACCCAGCTACCCCCCTGTTCCTTGCACGTACGCATGGAACCGCCTCCTCCCACTACATTAACCCCTAGCACTGCCGGGGAATCGGCTACCCCATCATGCAGTGCCTTCCGCAAGTCGCGTGCTCCGCTCCAGGCCCCTTCTGGACTGCAGGATTCGTGCCTTCTTCTTGAATGTAGCCACACACCATGCATTTTTTTAAATATATTTTCAATTCAAGAATGGCAATCAGTTTTTCTGACTGATTGTAACATTTCAAAAATCTGACCAATGTACCAAACATGTGTGTTCACTTTTTCCCCAGTTATGAAAAAAATGATTGAAACCGCAGAAAAAAATGCTTGGGTCTGTACATGAAGTAATTGACAATCTACCACACACCATACAATTTCATAAATTTATAAAAATGGATCAGAAAAGTCCCAAACACCCGATCTTCTATCGAATAAAAACGGGAAAAATCAGATTTATTGAACAAATAAAAAAGAAAGGCTTTTGATTTTTTTCAGGACAACCGATCGTTTTTTATCGAATTACCATAACATTGGATCATTGTATTGTAAGGTGTGTGGCCACCTGCCTTAAAGGATAACTGAGAGATATATGGATGCTGCCATATTTATTTCCTTTTAAGCAATACCAGTTGCCTGGCTATCCTGCTGATCCTCTGCTTCTAATACATTTAGCCATAGACCTGTACAATCATGCAGCAGATAAGGTGTTTCTGACATTTTTGTCAGATCTGACACGATTGTCTGCATGCTTGTTTCTGGTGTGATTCGGTCAATACTGTAGGCAGCTAGTTCAGCGGGGCTGCCAGGCAACTGGTATAGCTTAAAAAGCAATCAATATGGCAGCCTCCATATACCTTTAAGGATTACTAGGGAGCTTGGATGTTTGGATACTCACCCCCAGACCACTCCAGAGAAGGATTACGATGGTAAGCTGAAGTGGAGAAAAGTCAGAGAAGGTGACTGGTGGGCCTCTTGACACTTACTAGACCCCAGGCACCTCCCAATAGCTTCTGGAGGATGGAGCATAAGTGGCAGCAAACAGCCACACCCCCTACCAGATAGCATCATGGGAAGTGGCAGATTTTTGCAGTGATGCATTACCTGAATCTTACTAGGAATGGGGAATAGCACAATCTGTGGTCACGTAATTCATGCACTCTTCAAGACAAAAATAAGCTACTTCTTTTTTTTTTTAATTTTTTTACTAAAATATTAAAAATATATATATTTTAAATATTAGCTATATCTGAGTGTCAGGGATGGAAAAGGCTTTTTTATGTGGTTTACCTTTAAAGTAAACCTGTCACTTTCCAGGGTGATCGTACGTTAATAAGGGCTAAAATGAAGACACCACAAGGTGGCCTGCAAGTACTGACATTATCTTGTAAACAGCTGTATGTTCAGCGACGTGAACCTGGCAGCACTCAGCTTACAGTATTGTAGAAACTGTTTCAGACAGGAAACACACTTGCAAAACGCGCACGGCTGCACAGGCTGTTGGAGTCAAATGCCCATCGTTAGTGTTCGCATTTTGTATTTGTGTTTTTCTGCATGTTTTAAGATCGTCCAGCTTTCTGCTTTTTCCCGCACGGTGCACATTTTTGCAATTACGGTGTATCTCGCCACAAACAAAAAATAGCAGAATAAACTGCAAACGCAAAACCAAACGCACTGTAGCGGAGACACGGGAATCACAGGGAAAAACACCCCTGCAACTGTGTTCCCTCCCGATAAAAACATAGAGGCCTTGTTCACATTATAGGCGTTTTTATAAAAATGTAAGCGCAACCGATTTTCAAAATCGCCCTGAACACGGCCGGCGCTACTATAGAGGAAAAGGGGGCAATTGCCTCAGGGCCCCAGAGCCTGTAGAGGCCCCCAAAGCATCTCCCTCCTATCTTAACTGTTGCTCCCTGGGGCTTCTGCAGAGTCTTTGGCAGAGTAGCGTCTCATCTGTGCTGGGGGGCAGGTGAGAAGCTACACAGCCAAAGACTCTGCAGGGGCCCAGGGGAGCACAGTTTAGTTGGGTGGTGATTGGGAGGGAGGGTCAGCAGCCAGCTCAGGGGCCCAGGAGAGAAATTTGTTGCAAAAAAGGGCCCCCAATGCCGTTTTTTGGTCTATTGGGGTGCCTCCAGATTTATTCTGCCCTGGGGCCCCACTGTTACTAGAGCCGGCCCTGGCCCTGAAACCGCTTGTGTAATGATTCTCAATGAGAGAGTTCATATCTGAGCAGTTTGTTTGTGATCCGCTTAGAAAATCGGTACTTGGGCCATTTTTGAGGCGACTTGCCTCAATGGAAGGTATAGGAAAAACGTAAATCGCTCACAAAATCGATTTAGCAAGCGATTGCGTGAGCGTTTAAAAAATAAATACATTGTATTTATTGTTTCCGGCTTTTTTTCCGGATGAAAAGACTGAAGCGCTCTGCAAAAGCGCTTACAAAAACGTCCACAAAAACGAGCAAACGTGCAGAAAATCGCCAGAAAACGCTTAAATAAAACACGGAAAAAAAAGCCCACCGGGGACGGACACGCGAGCCGAACGCAGTGTGAACAAGGCCTAAAAGCACATTAAAATCAGCAAAATAACATTATTTATACAATCAAAAGTTGTCAAATTATTTATACACTAGTAGACCTAGGTCTCTGTGACACCGCCACATGTTAGTCCCGCCCACCGCGCGCACACACGCCAGCCGTGCACACGCCCGTCCGACTCTCTGGCTCTGTCCTCCTGTCCCAACGCTGTCCGTGCTGCACATGCACAAACACTGGTTCGTACGACAGTGCTGCACATGCGCAGTAGTGCAAACACAGGGACAGGATGACGCAGGGACAGTTAGGGTTTTATTATATAGAATCTTATACCATAACACTTACAAACAATTTAAAGTGTACCTAAGATGGGACGAAATAAAAAAAAATATATACATACCTGGGGCATCCTCTAGCCCCCTCCAGCCTCACCGCTCCCTCGCTGTCCTCCGCTGCATGCGGCCAGGGACGGTTGTGTTGACTTTTTGCCACCTGAGGCAAACTTGTGAGGATGCACCCCCTCCCCCACCTGAATTGGAATGATCGCACAGCACCAGATAATTTGCACCGCACGTTATAGCTGCAGTGAGCCCCCCAAAAAACACCCTCAGTATAGGTAGATAGCCCCCAGTATTGGTAGCTAGGTACAGTTGCCCCCAGTATAGGTTAGGCAGGTACAGTTGCCCCCAGTATAGGTTGGCCCGGCACTCGCTTCACTTCCTGTTTCTGCCTGTTGCTACCCCCAGACTTCTGCCGCTTGAGGAAGTCGCCTCACTTGGCATCATGGACGGACCGGGCCTGCGTGTAGCCAGACCCTAAGACACACTGGCTTTTCTCCCCTACTTTTGAGGGAGAAACAGTGCATCTTATGGTCCAAAAAATACGGTACTTTCCCAGACCTGTTCAAGCCTTACCTGTCGCGCAGGAGGAACTTTGAGCATCTTTCATTAAGTACTTTATCTAGTTCTTGCCCAAGTTTGTCATCCTCAGTTCTTGCAGTTTCCATGGTGATTCAGCATTTCAGAGATATGTAATTAGATTCACTACTTACAGAGTTCTTTTTAATGCTATAAAATTATTTTATTTTGTTCTTAATATCCATTGCCACCTCTGAATCTTTTAACAGGCATTCATCTAGTTTATATGGTCTGTTGGCTCACCAGCCGCTCAGAAATAATACAGGTTTAAAGGGACTCCGAGCTCACAAAAAAAAGGAAAGTTGTACTCACCAGGGGCTTTCTCCAGCCCAGTGCTGGTCGGGAGGTCCCACGCCGGCGTCCTGGCTCCTCTCCTTCTCCCCGCTCCGGTATGGCTGACAGGCCGCAGCCCGGGCGACACTCGGTAGAGTGTCGGGCTGCAGCTTCCGCGTATGACGCGGATTACGTCACACGCCGGCCGCCTCGCGTCATCATGGCGGCCGGCGTGAAAGTACTGCGCATGTGCGATTAAAGCGCGCATGCGCAGTACTTTCACGCCGGCCGCCGTGATGACGCGAGGCGGCCGGCGTGTGACGTAATCCGCGTCATACGCGGAAGCTGCAGCCCGACACTCTACCGAGTGTCGCCCGGGCTGCGGCCTGTCAGCCATACCAGAGCGGGGAGAAGGAGAGGAGCCAGGACGCCGGCGTGGGACCTCCCGACCAGCACTGGGCTGGAGAAAGCCCCTGGTGAGTACAACTTTCCTTTTTTTTGTGAGCTCGGAGTCCCTTTAAATTCTACTTTTAAATTTGAGATTACATTTGCTAAAGTAGTGGGCCAAACCAAGAAGATGATTAGAAACAAAAGGTGGGTACACATGCCCAACGCATGTCGCCCGTCAGGGATCAAGAGCTGATCCCTTTGGGCGATATTGCTGGGCTAAGCTGCACACACCCGTGTAGCTGACAACATGCTGTGTGGCTATGCAGGGGGGCAGGGGGGATCACTTTTCACAATATGGGTCTACCAAGCGGTGCAGTGCTTTTCAGCGCTGCTAGATTTGGGCGCAGCCAGCGCCGCCATAGACTGTAATGGGAATCAGTCTATAGCGGCGCTCAGTGAGTAACGTCGGATCCGTCAGAAGACGGAGCCGAAGTTGCTTAAAAACAGAATAATTTGGCCTCCAGCAATCGCTGGAAGCCAAATTATTTCATTCCCCCACTATCCATGGCCGCCCTGAGGGGGAATAGTAATTAAAACGGCCCGGACTTGTGCAGAAGCAGGATCAGCCTTATAGCGCTGTATCCTGCGCCCAAGTCTACCGGCGCCGATTTCAAATGTACTCCTACCAAGGGATCTAAGGTAGGACATGTGACATGATGAGTTAAACACAGGTATATGTAGAGCTAGCCCTACTAAGAAATTGTCTGAGATTCCTTTTTGTTTTCCTGTACAGCAAGTTATCTGGCTGAGAAAACAATGCTGATAGCACTTTACTGCTGAAAACTACAGTGTCACTACTTCTGTTTGCTTTTCAGCAGAATGAGGACTGAGAACCACTATAGGTGCTTTTTCAAAATTGTGAAGCACCCATGATTTGCCAAAAACACAAAAATGCCACGGTTTCAGTGCAATTCCTGGAGCAATCATGATTTGGCCAATGTGGCCACTGATTTGATCGCTCTAGGATTGCCACCAAAATTCTGCTAGCAGTATTTTGCGATTGCTTTGTGATCGCAATGCTGCTATGACCATTCCCATAGGCATTCACTAGTGTAACACTGTACCGATCGCCGGTGATCGGCAAGTGCTACAAAAGTGCTTCTAGTGGGTCCCAGCCCTGAAGCATATTTTACATCAGACCGTCATGGCTTCTGTTAAAAATTAGTAGTTGACAATAAAATCATGAGACTCTGTTCTATGTTACTAATATTCTATTTATCAATCGTGTTGATGACTCCACACAACGATCCACAATCGCTTGACTTCCTGTCCGCGCCCAACACGTAACGTCGCATGTACCCGTCGCCAGGAAGATGGATTGAGGAATGCTCATCGTTGAGGGACGTCGCTAGGATCCATCTTCTTATGTCGTCAAGTGGGTATTCATCTTACAGGACAACTGAAGTGAGCGGGATATGGAGGCTGCCATATTTATTTCCTTTTAAACAATACCAGTTGCCTGGCAGCCCTGCTGATCTATTTGGCTGCAGTAATGTCTGAATAACACCAGAATCAAGCATGCAGCCAATCTTGTCAGATCAGACAATAATATCAAGAACATCTGATCTGCATATGCTTGTTCAGGGTCTATGGCTAAAAGTAATAGAAGCAGAGGATCAGCAGGATAGCCAGGCAACTGGTATTGCTTAAAAGTAAATAAATATGGCAGCCTCCATATCCCTTTCACTGCAGTTGTCCTTTAAGGCTGTGTGACCAGTTCTGTCCCCAGATATCACAAACACTGGTCCACATGACAGCCCGGGGGCCCCAGGTCTCTCTCACTCACTGGGGCCCCCAAACCACCATGCGACACCTAGAGGGAAGTGCGGGCAAGCCCTGGACCTCTCCCCTCCAGGGAACTCACCCCACCACCTCTAAACTGAATGCCAACTGCAACAAACACAATTGCTAACTTCCAGCTAGAGCAATATCCTGCCTCTATCTGGCCAGCAGACGCCAGTCAGCCAATCAGGTGTACTGTTATACACCCTTTGCCTGCTGTACCATACCTAGCAGGAATTACATAGATTAGCATTCAGGTGGGAGGCTTCGGTTGGATGCAATCGTGAATTGCCTCGTTTACAGGGACGCCCCGTGTAGGCACATCTCCCACACGGTCCCCTCCCTAACCACTCACCTGTCAACCGCATCCTAGAAGCTGCAAAAAAGAAATTTAAAATCACAAACACTGGTCCACATGACAGCCCGGGGGCCATCCAACCGAAGCCTCCCACCTGAATGCTAATTTATGATCCGCCGTGACGGTCGTTATCGCCATGCGTTGCTAAGCGACGTTCACATGATCGCGCATCTGTACCCACGTTGCGAGATCACTGAAACAGCCAGAGAAGCCCCTCTGCATTAGGTACTGCCCCAGAATAGGTAGCCAGAGTGGTGCCCAGTATTAGGTAGCCAGAAGTAGTCGGACAGTATAGGTAGCCACTAGGCACATGATGACCAAAGTATCCGGGAAGGTTCTGGACCTTTTCCTCAGTCATACTTGCACAGCAATAAACTGAAGCTTAAAGGACCACTATCACAAAAAAGTAGGCAGTTCAAATCTGACAGAAATGACAGGTTTTGGGCCAGTCCATCTCCTCATGGGGATTCTCAGGGTTTTCTTTGTTTTCAACAGCATTTCCTTAGCTACCAAAATAGTAAGATACCAGCCAGCCTCCCTAATCACTTGCATACTATATCGTCAGTTAGTCCTTGCAACTGCTGTTCAGGAAATGTTGTTGAAAACAAAGAAAGGCCTGAGAATCCCCCATGAGGAGATGGACTGGCACAAATCCTGTCGGTTCTGTCAGATTTTAACTGCCTACTTTTTTTTGCGATAGTGGTCCTTTAAGTGCACAACAGGAAGACCAGAGGGTAGAAATGCACATGGAGAGGAGGTGGGGCTAGCAGAGATCAGTGCATATTAAATTAAGGGGTGTGTCACAGAATCAGGAAAGCTCTGTGCTCTGTGAGTCAGGCAGCGGAGCAGAGGGGAAGACAGAAAAAGATCCGCTGAGTCTAGAACTGATGCCGCCCCCTACAGTCTGCTGACCGGAATCACGTGATTCAGGTTGCTTCACGGTAGGGCCGCCCCTGCACAGTATAGGCAGCCAGAGGAACCCTTAGTATTAGGTAGCCAAAGAGGGCCCCCAGTATAGGTAGCCATAGAGAGCTCTAGAGTATATGTAGTTAGATGTAATAGGCAGCTGCTGAGCTGGGGGCAGGTCAAGGCAACGCAGGTGGGGGTGGCCACAAAGTTTGGCACATTTCAGATAAAAATGGCCGCCACAGTTTTGCCGATGGAAACCACAGACCTCTAATTAATTATGGGCGGGAGGGTGAGTTATTGCCACTCACACTTGACGATTCCTACAGCTTTAACATAGAGCTTTACGTTGAGGGCTCTTCTGCCCTTATTCATGTACAGGCTTCGTCCTCTTAATTTACAGCTGTTTCTGTCCCTGTTGGAGAGATTTATTCACTTCCTGTTATGACAGATGGGGAACCAGACAGCAATAACTACCCAAAAGATGGTCAAATCCCTTTTTGTGTCATTCAAAACCTAAATAAAGTTTTATTGTCATGAAGTGCTAGCGTTAACATAGGAACACATAAATTGGTGACGTGTGAAGGTGGTCATACGTCAAGCGACTTGGCAGCCATCCAATTCGATTATTATAATCCGGGTGCATTCCTTGGTCCATACATACATGCCACGTGGTTGATGGAATAATGTGGGACGCTTGTATGGACGATGGACGATGCATGGAGCCAGCGGCAGACACGGACAGGTAATGTATGGTGCACTGGGCACTTGGGGAGGTTGTACATTGCACATTAGGGGGTTCAGCGAGGCAGCGGATACAGCGTCACAAGGCCGATTCTAGATCGATTTCAGCATGACGTTGTTTGGGAATTGGTCTGAGGTGTATGGGCAGCTGACAGATCTCTCTCTTATCAGATTCGATTAGCGATAGATTTGTCTCTTGGTCAAATCTGCCCATCAATTCTTGATGTGTGGCTATCTTAAATCTTTGCAGTGGAAGTGCTTTGCCAAGGGGGGTAAACATCCCTGTATAGAGGGGGCGAAAGGCAGGTGCTAACCGTTCTCCGGCCTGTGGTTACTTTGTAACTGTATATTGGCCTCTTTGTTCTGGTCGCCCTCTTTGTTCGGGTGGCCTGGCGTGAAGCCAACCTTTTACAATAGTTATGTTTCCTTTTCTAAAGGCCCTGGACAATACAGGTGTGACTATTTTATTACCTCATATGTGAGAGACTTGGAAAGCTCGGCTATTTCTTCGCCTGGAGATCGTTCTGAGATACGTATTATCTACACGGCACAGTGCTGCAATAGAATGACTAGGAAAGTGTGGGAATGGTGCTTTTCCTGCCTATAACCATCAAAGATGAGGCAGGGGGAACCTGGCCTCGACTCCCAGACCCAAGATTCATGTCAACTATTTGGATCAACCACATTCAGGACAATCAATACTTTGATTGTAATATTGATCGAGAATGCCATGGTTTCAAAAGCTTTTCATTAGATGCCATGTTACGTTGAAAAAACCTCTCAGTCCTGGTCTGAGGTGCTTGACTTGTGCCTCAGTTTGTCCCTTTTTGTTGTATGTAATCTCGATGAGGTGGTTCCGCAGTCTTTCTGATGTTCTTGTGTAGATGTGTTCTGCAAAACAGTGTTATAGGTTGTACAGAGAAGCTATTTAATCTTTAAGTTATTGTATTAAAAATTCTCTCCGCAGCACTTAGTAGGGTTGCGTGTCCGGAAGGAGTTTACGTTGGAAGGCAGGTAATAGTTAGGCGCCAGGAAGGGGAAGTTAAGTTTAGACATCAGGAGGGGATTTATTTTGGGAGGTCTGTTAGGATTAGGCATCAGGAAGGGGTATATGTTGGGAAGGAGGTTAGGGTTAGGCATCAGGAAGGGGTATATGTTGGGAGGGTGGTTAGGGTTAGGCATCAGGAAGGGGTATATGTTGGGAGGGTGGTTAGGGTTAGGCATCAGGAAGGGGTATATTTTGGGAGGGTGGTTAGGGTTAGGCATCAGGAAGGGGTATATATTGGGAGGGTGGTTAGGGTTAGGCACCAGGTAGGAGTTTATATTGGGAAGGAGGTTAGAGTTAGGAATCAGGAAGTGTTTATTAAGGGAAACCTAAACTGAGAAGGATATGGATTTTTCCTTTTAAAATAATACTGTAACGATTGCGGAATTATCTCCGTGGTCAGCGCACAAGATGTGCGCTGACACTGCGGAAATCCTCCTCAAGCGTCTGAATAACAGAACCCAGCTTTGGTGCACTGCACCTGTAGAGGGGAATTCCCACCGGCAGATGGAGCTGTGGAGTGCAGAGGAATAAACCCTCTGCACTGCCACAGATGCCAGATAGGAATTGTACGAGAGGAAGCAATACAGGGCAAGATAGCCCCTAGTGAGAGAGAGTGAGCACAGAGACAGAATGTATGTATGTCCACCAATCTAGTCGCCACCTGACGACTGTGAACACACACCAGCGAAGACCAAGTGGGAAAGCAATCGCAGGAATGGCGATTGCTAATAGCGACACAAGACTGAGTAAAGTCAGAGCATAGGTGTAGTAAGAAAGACACAGCAAACCATAACAATCAGAACGTCAAGGAAAATAACAAATGCACTCGCTCAACGCGGTCGCCGCACGAGAAGCGCAACAGCGACAAAACACGTTAATGGCGCGGTCTCCGCACGAAAGGCGCAACAGAGACAAAACGCGCCAACCCTGACTAACAAAAGAACACAGAAAGATCCACCGCCTCTAACGCTAGGGCGAATGCGATCCAAACAGACAGAGCGATTTTCTGTCGACCACTGCTGGCGACAGAACAATCGCAACAGAAAGACAGCACAAGGCAATACAGATAATACGACCTCACTAAGCTAGAAGGAATGCAAGGGCACTCCCAAGGAACTACTCTAAGATAGCAATATTAGCAAACAATAAGCAAAGGGCTGAGACTCCAGGTAAGTAGCAGGAACAAACCTTCATGACCAGCAGGGAATTCTGGGAGGAAATGGTATTTATACTGCAAGCCATCAAAGGAAGCAGCTAAGCAATTTGCATGACAAGTGGATGCAAATCCCTCACCAGAACAGCAACTCTGCAACTTGCAGAGTGAAGACAGGTCTCTTTTCCAGGCACCTGCAGCACTCAGACCTAAAAAATGGTCAAAAAGCTGTCTGCCTGTGCAGACAGCAGAGCAGATCATTACAAATACCGGTTGCCTGACTCTCCTGCTGATCTGGTGTCTCTAATACTTTCAATCACAGCCCCTGAACAAGCATGCAGATCAGGTGCTCTGACTAAAGTCATGCAGGAGAACAGAGGCGCCAAAAGGATAAAAGGAAGCTAAATGAGCTTAAAAAAACAAATTCTTGTTAAATAGAGGAGGTAGTGTTGGACTTACCTCCTCCAAGTAGACACACAACGACTGTAGTAAACACTGTCAATATATTTTATTTATGAACTCCAAATATGCCTGGCTCTTCTACTGACCACATATGCTATTGCTCCGTTGTTATTGCCTGATGAAGCGGGATCAAACCTGCGAAACGCGTTGCATATTTGGAGTTCATAAATAAAATATATTGAATGTCTTCACTACAGTCGTTGTGTGTCTACTTGGAGGAGGTAAGTCCACTACTACCTCCTCTATTTAACAAGAATTTGTTTTTTTAAGCTCATTTAGCTTCCTTTTATCCTTTTGGCGCCTCTGTTCTCCTGCATAATATTGAGTCCACCCTGGGTGGAGGGTTGAACCCCCTTTTTATCATCTACGGAGAGCGACTTCTTATTCCTGAGAGGGGTCAGGAAAATCTCCCCACCTGCTTTTACAGTGGTTGCCTAATGGTAACCCTGGTTTGTGAGTATTAATATTTACTCTATCTAGTAACCATTTACCAGTACATATTACACTATTGGGGCTCTTGGTGTTCCTTGTTTTTATCTGACTAAAGTCAGACTGGATTAGCTGCATGCTTGTTTCCGGTGTGGTTCAGCCACTACTGCAGCTAAATAGATCAGCAGGACTGTCAAGCAACTGATATTGTTTAAAAGCAAACATCCATACCCCTCTCAGTTTAGGTTCCCAAATCCAAATCCAAAAAAAGCTTTATTAGCAGGACCAAATACATTTAGCATTACCAAAGCAAAACAAAGCATTAACTTGGAGAGGGGGTTGTGGGAATAAGGGAGGGGTACAGGGGGTTAAGGCCTGTTCAGATCACAAATGCGGATGGCCATGCGTGCAGAACGCAACGCGTACGAACGCACGCCATCCGCGTTTGTGTGCGTTGCGCGGCTGATCCCATCACTGAAAAGTGAATGGGATAGCCGCGCGTTTTTACAAAATCTGCGTGCAGCATGCGTTCCCGGACCGCACAGGTCCGGAAATCATGCAGTGTGAACATCAGACAGTGCACTCTATGCACTGTCTGATGTCGTGCGTGTCTGCATCCTGCACGCGTTTCCAAAACGCGGCTGGAAACGCGTGCAGTGTGAACGGGCCCTAAGGGTACATAGTAGATAGGATGTGGAGGATGTAAGGGACAGTGTGGGGTTCTGGTATACACAGTCCATAGAGAGGTATTGGGGATATACAGTCCATGTGGTATCATGTTCCTCTCAGTTGGTTGCAGGCCGTGAGCCCGTGACATATCGGGCAGCTATTTGCACGGTTGTTTCCTCTTCCCCAGTAGGATGTAGAGTTTTCCTCTCCTCATCTGTGGAGGTGAAATCCTGGATGTGTTCGGAGAGTCTCTGGAAGTGGACAGTCCTCTCAGGTGCATATTTGCTTCTCTTTTGGTTCCCTTTAAGGGAGAGTGGTTAGACATTAGACAGCATAAGGTCAGGAAATTGTGTAGTGATAGGCTAACTAGCTAGCTGCTAGCCAATTGATGGGGAAATGTACTGAAAACTCAAAAAAAAACCCAATATTGCACAGTCAATAATCTAATGCTAGGAATACACGGTGAGTTTTTTGGCCGCTTTACTGGCCGATCTATATCCCAATAGTTGTTCCAATCATTTTTCCAATTGATTTCCATTGACTTCTGTGAGATCAATGTCTGTCAGATAAATGATCAAAATCAGATAGGACCTGTCAGAAATTATCTATCGAGCCATCTATCAGCCGAAAAAACTCATGGTGTATTCCCAGCATATTATCAGTAACCTTACTCTACTGATAGTACAACAATTAGCCCACAATTGTGCACATATATGACTTAGCATGCCATTGATACATACCCACATCATCTTATTGTTCAGAACTTTGTCAAGAACAATTATGAAAGTGCAAGCCGTTCGGAAAATTATAATTTATTTTTAAAGCGGTATAAAACCCTGACATAATATTCAATAAAAACATGTTTTCCTACTTTTTATAAGCCATACGGTTATCATATTTGCTTTTGTGCATAAGTATTGTTATTCATTTAGAAATTACAAGTTCCCAAAGTACACTTTTTTTGCTCTGAGAGCTGAGTTTGCATTTTCACTATTGCACAAAACTGGGGAACCGTGGAGAGAAGAGTCAAATAAATACAGTTTATAATCCCAATAAATAACCCTAAGCATGTTTCAAGTATGCACCATGCCAACAATGTTAATGCAAAGTAATACAAAGAATGAAAATTGGCTCCTGGGTGCATACAAAAAAACCTCCTATTTATTTATCAAAAACACTTAATCCAAAAGTTAGAAAAACACTAAATCAAAACTAATACATGTATTAGTTTTGATTTAGTGTTTTTCTAACTTTTGGATTAAGTGTTTTTTTTTTTATAAAATAAATAGGAGTTTTTTGTATGCACCCAGGAGCCAATTCTCATTCTTTGTATTACTTTGAGTTTGCATTTTATTCATAACTGTTTTGTTCATCTTCTAATGTAAGCAGAAATGCTTTCTGATTGTCTGACTGTGTTCAGGAGAGTCTGCAGTGTCAGAGAAGTATTTACATTCCTCACTTGATACAATTAAGTAAACACAAGATAACATTATCTCCAGTTTGGAGGCGTCCAGCTTTTCAAGTAGGGAGCTTCTAAGTCATGTGCTTAACCCTTTGAATGCTGTTCTAGTAAAAAATAAATGGTGGTAGTATATAATATGCTGTAAATAATCTATTAGAGCAAAGAAGAAATTCTGGGTTTCATTCCGCTTTAAACTGTACAGCATTGTAATGTAGCTTAACATGTGGACTTTAATTCTTCGATCTTGCTCTGTTAACTGTACCGGCTCAGGTTAGCAACCGGTGTCATACTGTCATTATGAGAGCAGGTCATTAAGAGACACTGAACATACAATGACGTCTTCACTTCCACTGAAACATGAGTGAGGACACGGTGGCCACCACAACCCAAGCTATTTACAGAGCATAGTCTCATCTGTATAAGACGAGAACTTTATCTGGAATACAGCAGCTATTAAAGTAGCCATTCATTACTCGATTTTCCTGTACAATCGACCAATCAAATTGAACATTTTATCATATCGGGGGAGATTGAGTGATGCTCCATTCTACTGAGAATCTAGCATTTGTACAGTCTCACCGATACGTTGCTTAGAGATCTCAAGTGCTGGATCATCTTGGCACTGGCCCCTGAACTGTTGCTTGAGGGACCACCTCCTAATCCATGTGGTGATATGCTTCATGTGTATGCATCTTTACTCTTCATCATCAGGCATTCTAATAACCAACCACCACATTAACATCAAGTGAGTCATTTTAGTCTCCATACAAGGCCATACTCCATGTATATGTTACGGCCAGAACCCGAAGTTTGGCCACTTCTAGTTCTGGCCGGCCACTTCGGGTTCTGGCTGGCCAATGCGCGAAGTGGCCGCTGCGCTGCGGCCAATGTTAGAAATGGATTGATTCCTCTGAGGTTAATGTATCTTCTGGCCACAGCGCAGCGGCCAAACGTATAACAACTTCGTTAATTTATTGCAATTCAGCCGGCGGCAATGTAACAATTCAAGCCGCCGGCTTTTTCTCTGCCTCTCTCTCCTTCTCCCCCCCCCGCCTCTCTCTCCTCCTTCCCCCCGCCTCTCTCGCTCTCCTATGGGCCGCCGGCGGGGACACGCGTGTCCCCCCGGAGTCGTTCGTCGCGGCAGGGGAATCCTGCCGTTCTTGCAGAGCGGGTGCTGGCAGAAGCAATGTCTGCAGCCTCCCCACTCTGCTGCCCTGGCGCCACGAACGATTCTCGGGGACACGCATGTCCCCACCGGCTGCCCATAAGAGGAGAGAGAGAGGCAGAAAAAAAAGCCGGCGGCTTGAATTGTTACATTGCCGCCGGCTGAATTGCAATAAATTAACGAAGTTGTTAATACCCTTTCAATGTTTAACTACCGATAAAATGTATTGTGAGCTTTTATAAACAATAGTCCTTATCTGTTGCCCTTCATTAAAAGATATTACAGTTACTGTTTAATCAGCAACATTTGCTATTTTGGCAGACCGTATTCCTGGTCATATTTTCCACAAGATACAACAGGTCTGCACAGAAGTCTAGAGCTCTTCATGGTTTCCCCTATACTGAGGATGAGTAAGTTACTGTATAGCTCCACTTTGAAAATATCTTTACATCTCCCAAATTGACAATGGCAAAATACGAGTTTGAGTTAGTTAGAGATCAAAGATGCATGATAAATGATATACTGTATAAACAAAACTGGGGGGCGGGGCGCAGAGAAGCACACACGGGGGCAGAGGAGGACACATGGTGGGAGAGAAGGACACACGGGTGCAAGGGAGGACACACGGAGGTGGCGGGGGTGCAGAGGAGGTGAGCTGCTGGTTTTACTTATACACAAGGGGGAGGGGGCAGCAGAGGAGCACACACGGGGCAGAGAAGGACACACGGAGGTAGAGGAGAACACATGGGGCAGAGAGAGGAGGACAAACAGGGGCATAGGAGGACAAACGGGGGACAGAGATAGACAAACAGGGGCAGAGGAGGACAAACGGGGGGGGGGCAGAGGAGGACAAACGGGGGACAGAGACAGACAAGCAGGGGAAGAGGAGGACAAACAGGGGACAGAGGACAAACAGGGGCAGAGGAAGACAAACGGGGGACAGAGAAGTACAAACGGGGCAGAGGAGGACAAACTGGAGACAGAGAAGGACAAACAGGGGCAGAGGAGGACAAACGGGGGACAGAGAAGTACAAACGGGGCAGAGGAGGACAAACTGGGGACAGAGAAGGACAAACAGGGGCAGAGGAGGACAAACGGGGACAGAGAAGGACAAACAGGGGCAGAGGAGGACAAATAGGGGGGGGGGCAGAGGAGGACAAACGGGGGACAGAAGGGGACACATGGGGGACAGAAGAGGACACATGAGGACAGAAGGGGACACATGAGGGACACAGGCAGTACAAGGGGGACACAATAATTTGGGGAGAACATCTACAAGACGCTCCTGGACCATGAACGCACCAGGTTTAGTATTTTTTTTTCCCTTGGTTTTTGCCCTCTAAACCTAGGTGCGCCTTATAGTATGCGCCATACTATAAGTCTTATATGCCAAAAAATATAGTAGTTGGAGACTACAAAAACTGAAGTTTCACTTTAGGCCCCTGTTACACTTGCTTTGCACGTGTGCGTTGTGTTACCCTGTTTTACCAACGGGTGATGCAACAGAAATGCAAGGCAATGGGGCCTAGCACACTCAACGCGGTGCATTGGAAGTGCCCAATCTGCCGAGCCAACACAAAAGTGCGTTACCGCTAGACTTCTGCGGCGTCAGAAGTAATGTAAGTCAATAGGCGATGCATACCTTTTAAAAGGTTAGTGGCAGTGTTTCTGTGCACATGCGCGGAACAACGGGAATACAATGGGGATGTTTGGGAATCTCAGTGACATACTTCCTGTCCAGCATGGAGGATGTCATTGGGCGAGGGGTGTGCGGGGAGGGCGGGGCTTCCCACCGCAAATGCACAACTCAGGTAAAACCAGCCTAAGATGACCAATATCAATAGATGGTGTTGGACCAATATCAATAGATGGTATGATTTCGTGCTGCTCCCACACGACATATTTTGTAACAGCAGAACATAACCTTGCCCCGGGTTATAGTTTCGTTTCCTGAGTTTTGCGTGCACAAGATTTATACATTTATTGCTCTGAAATGCTTCTCTGTTCATGTCCCCAGCTTAGGTTGCTAGCAAACACCTCCCTTCCTATGAGAAATACACACACTGAGCCAAAGTCATAAAACTCTTCAATAGCGCACTATTAGATCAAAGGTGGATTTTACAGCCGTGTTATCGGGATGTTCTTATCAGGCGGCAGAATTCTTCCAATTTGCGGTGGATTGCAAATCTTAGCTCCCATGGAAATTCCATGTTGAGAACATTCAACCTAACAGAGCAGAACCATCTTCTTATTTTATCTGGAGGCATCTGGTTACTTGATGCATGAATCTGGTGGACATGTGGCTACTTCTTGTATCTGTTGGCAATTGGCTAGTTAATTCTTTTATCTGGAGAGCACATGGTTACTCTGTTCATATATCTGAGTATCACGTAGTTACTTAGTGTTTGTATCTGGGGGACACATGGCTACTTAGAGCCGATGTAAATTGAAAAAAACAAACAAACGCTTACCTATGGAGAGCAGGGCTGGTCCTAGACTGTTTGCTGCCTGAGGCAAACTTGTGAGGATGCGCCCCCCCCCCCTCCCAATTTGGAATGATCGCACAGCATTCAACAATTTACTCTGATTCATTTAATTCAAATGAAACACTGCTGCTCTCCTGCCTCCCCTCCTCACTCACTGTCAGACTCCTCACACAGCACAACAAGCTGCTTTTCCCCAATGATGACCTCTTCACCTCGCTCACAGTACAAACATGCTACCCCTGTAATCTCTGCGCCTGATGCAAGTGTTTAACCTTGCTTTATGACAGAACCGGCCCTGATGGAGAGGGAAGACTGAGGGTTCTATAGAGCAGGGCTTTTCAACCTATTCACTAACTGTACCACTTTTATCACATGAACATTTTCAAGTACCACCAGTGTGTCTGTGCAGTAGAGCAGACCCGATTGGGCTCGGCTGTTTCCGCCAGAGCCCGAGCGGAGAGCCACTACTGCACATGTGTATACGCTGACAAGGAGATCTTCGGTGGGGGGGAATACTAGCACTGGATCCCTTCTACTGGGGAGGACAGGGGGAAGCCTCTTTAGGATCCAGAGGCTTCCCACTGTGCTACTGTGCAGGTACAAGCCATCCTGCGCCTGCACTCGTTCTTGTACGGTAGCACAGCCACAAGCTTCAGGTGTTCCAGGTCTGGAATGGCGAGGTGGAGACAAGACAATTAACGTTTATATTGTGCTTTTCTCCTGTCAGACTCAAAGCGCTTGAGCTGCAGCCACTAGGGGGTGCTCAGTAGGCAGTAGCAGTGTTAGGGAGTTTTGCCCAAGGTCTCCTACTGAGCAGGTTTAGGCTTACTGAACAATAAGAGCTGAGATGCGAACCCAGGTCTCCTGTGTCAGAGGCAGAGCCCTTAATCAGTACACTATCCAGCCACAGGGGTAGGGTAGGGGAGAGGAAGGGTGAGGGTAAGGGGGAGGTTTGTGGGGAACGCTTTTGGAGGAACCAGAGACTTCCCTCTACCGAGGTAAGTATCTTCTGTTTCCAGGCCCAGATGTACATCACAGCAGCCCAGGGCCAGGCTGAGGCATAGGCTGGAGAGGCTCCAGCCTCAGGGCGCAGTGTAGGAGGGGGCGCACAATTCATTCAGTTGTCATTCCCAATTGTGTTTGAAGCAGTAAGAAATAAGAAAAGGGGATACATGACAGTGACTGCAAGCCAGATAACTAGAGATTAAGGTGTTGGGGGGGGGGGGGGCCTGGGGCACCTATTAGTCTAATAGCAATCCGTATGTGACGGCTGGAGTGGGAAGGATGGAGGGGCGCACATTGTTGTCTCAGCCTTGGGTGCTGAAGGACCTTGTCCCGCCTCTGCAGCAGCCTATAGGCACAGATGTCCTGGCACCCTCAACTTCACCCTCCATGATCCTACAAACCCCAGCTGAACCGCAACGCAAATGTGCTGGCTGTCCCAGCTGTCACTTCTCCCTTACTTCCCTTGCCCATTATAGGTGCCAGGGGCGTAGCAATAGGGGGTGCAAAGGGAGCGATCGCATCGGGGCCCTTGGGCCAGAGGGGCCCTCCCTCAACCACAGTATTAGCTCTCTATTGGTCCTGTGCTCATAATTATCACTTCTATAGATACTTTGCATAGTGGTAATCATTAACAAGCTGTTCCCCATCCCCTTCTTGCACCTCTGACACTGTAGTTGCCATTGGTGCGCCGTATCAATTGCTATGTATAGAGTGCTTGGGGGGCCCCAATGTAAAACTTGCACCGGGGCCCACAGCTCCTTAGCTACACCACTGATAGGTGCCCCTTAGTATTAGGTAGCCAGAGCTATCCTCAGTATTAAAGAGGAACGCTATTGAAAATAATGTAATAAAAAAGTGCTTCATTTTTACAATAATTACATATAAATGATTTAGTTAGTGTTTGCTCATTGCAAAATCTTACCTCTCCCTGATTTACAATCAGACATTTATCACATTATTATTACTTAGTATTTATATAGCACCGACATCTTACGCAGCGCTGTACAGCATATATATTGTCTTGTCACTAACTGCCCCTGAAAGGAGCTCACAATCTAATCCCTACCATTGTCATATGTCTATGTATGTATCTTTATGTCATATGTCTATGTATGCCATTTAACTTATCTGTATGTTTTTTGGGGTGCGGGAGGCAACCAGAATGCCTGGAGGAAACCCACACAGGCATGGGGAAAACATACAAACTCCTTGCAGATGCTAACCACTATGCCACCGTGCTGCCCACATATCACATGGTGACATTTTTACTGCTGGCAGATGATGTCACTGGAAGGAGATACTGCTTGCTTTTTTTTTTGGCACTTGGAAACAGCTGCATTTCCCACAATGCAACAAGGCTCCCACAGTGTGATTTCAGTACCTCCGTGCTGTGAGGCGCTGACATCACACTGTGGGAGGGGTTTTACCACAAAATCAGCCATACAGAGCCCCCTGATGATCTTTTTGAGAAAAGGAATAGATTTCTCATGGGAAAAGGGGGTATCAGCTACTGACTGGGATGAAGTTCAATTCTTGTGTACGGTTTCTCTTTAAAGTGAACCGAGCATCATTTTTAACACCCAGAGCAGCTCTATAGCAAATTAAAAATGCATTCTAAAAATGTGGTTTATTAAAAAAAACTTTCAATTTACCTCATTTTTTTTACATCTAAGGGTTAAAATAGCCACTTTGTCCGTCCGTAGAGGACCTGCGGTTGCTGAGCAGGAGATTGTGGAACACAGATAAGAAATCACCTCATTAGACTTAACTGACCACAAACAAACCCCCATTGTACTTCAAACAGAAAACATCAGTTAGGGCTGGTGCACACCGAGCGGCTTTTTCAGCGTTTCTGCAGCCGCTTGCGGCTGCGGATCCGCTTGGTCAATGTATCTCAATGGGGTGGTGCACACCAGAGCGGGAGGCGTTTTGCAGAAACGAAAAATGCCGGGGTGAGGCATTTTTTGGATTTCGGATGCGTTTCTGCCTCAATGTTAAGTATAGGAAAAACGCAAACCGCTCTATTGTTCAGAGCGGTTTTGCCGGCGTTTTTGTTACAGAAGCTGTTCAGTAACAGCTTTACTGTAACAATATATGAAATGTACTATACTGAAATCCGCTGCAGCAATCTGCAAAACGCTAGCAAAACGCCATAGAAAAATAAGAAAAAGCGTTTCAAAATCTGCTAGCATTTTGCGGATCTGCTAGCGGTTTTTGGTGTGCACCAGGCCTTACAGTTGAAGAATTTCACACCTAGCCTGGACAATGCTAGTTGTAAAACAGCAGGGGTTGTGCTTCTGAACAATGGCAGCCCTTGCAGCTATTTGAAGCCAGGAGCTGCTTAGTTCACTTTAAGTAGCTAAAGGTGTTTTAAAGTATTAGGTAGCTAGAGGTGACTGAAGGGAGGGGACTGAGGGGACTCTGCATATGGAAGGAGTCAGGGAGGCACTTGGGGAGAAGAGTGAGCTGCCTTCCCATCATTAGATGCCTGTAGGCATGTGCCTACAGTGCCTTATGGTAAATCCAGCCCTGACTGTTTGTTTTGTTTTGTTCAATGACACAGGTTTTCTTTAGTTCCTGTATCTTGGAGGCACCTATTGAAGATGGCAGTGAGACTGATATCAGGTTGCTGATGAAATCTTGTCCAGTATCTAGTGGCGCAAGGTGGTGGAACAGGTGAATGTACGATATCTGGAAGATGTCCATTGTCTGATCCACCAAACATCACAGTGAATCCAGCCTGACAGTTTGGCCAGAGCTCTGCTGCGGTGACAGGTTCCCTTGAAGAGAATGGTGTGAGCGGGAGGACAGAGCACACAGCAGCTGCTGGATGTCTGCACAGGATGGGGTTGCTGAGGAAGCCAGCAGGACTCAGATTACTGGGAGATGCTTATCAGCCTCTTCATGTTTTATGAGGGCCCAGAGCCTGCAGGCGTGTTTCCTAGCTATTGTCATACTCCCAGCGCTCTCTCATGTTGTACACATAGGGGAGGACTGACTGCGCCACTCTCAACCAAAATAGGACTAAAGGTGGCCACTAATGATCCAATTTCACACACACCTTAACCCATTTGCGTTCCGTCGTTTTCACGTGAGAAATGTTCACCTCCCATTGATTAGCCTATAACTTTATCACTACTTATCACAATGAACTGATCTATATCTTGTTTTTTCCACCACCAATTAGGCTTTCTTTGGGGGGTACATTTTAAAGCTTAGGCCCCATTCACACTTGCGTTTTGGCAGGTAAACGGACCGGATCCTGACCTGATCCTGATCAGAACCGTACGGTTCCGATCCGGACCGTTTGCATCAGGCATGCATCAGGCTGCCATCCGGATCCGTGGGCAAAAAATAGCGAAATTTTAAGAAAAAAATGTTGGGGTCAGCAGAAGGTGCACCTGTAGAATCAGGTTCCTCCGCTGTAGGCCTCACCTCCAGAAATTCTGCCAAACAGCTCCAGCACGTCTGTCACTGCTGCTCCACTCCAGACATGCTTGGCCCATGTGTCCCCATCCGAAATGGCCGCTTGGATACGCATAGGAAGTGGGGTAGAACGTCAGGTTTTTGTAGGCAGTGTGTTCTGTGCCTTCCGTTTCCCATTGGTTTCTGTGTTCCGGATGGTGCTGTCAGGCTCAGGTCTGGCTCCGGTCCGGGTGCGTGGGCCGGAGATCCGGACCCAAAAAATAGCGCATGTTGGAAAAGAGTCCGGATCTGATCCGGCTCCGGTACGTACGGAACGGACGCGTGTGAACGTCCGCATAGACTTTACATTGCTATGCGGAACGTACGTTCCGTTTGTACAGTATGCGGTCCGGATCTGATCCGGAAAATCCGGATAGCGAACGCTAATGTGAACCGGGCCTAAGAGCCACTTTACTGTAAATGCATTTTAACAGGAAAAATAAGAAAAAAATGGAAAAAAATCATTATTTTTCAGTTTTCAGCCATTATAGTTTTAAAATAATACATGCCTCCATAATTAAAACTCACGTATTGTATTTGCTCATATGTCCCGGTTATTACACCGTTAAAATTATGTCCCTATCACAATGTATGACGACAATATTTTATTTGGAAATAAAGGTGCATTTTTTCCGTTTTGCATCTATCACTATTTACAAGTTTAAAATAAAAAAAATATAGAAATATTTCATCTTTACATTGATATTTAAAAAGTTTAGACCCTTAGGTAAATATTTACATTTTTTTTAATTATTGTAATGTTTTTTTTTATATTAAACATTTTATTTGGGTATTTTTGGGAGGGTGGGAGGTAAACAATTGTTTTATATTGTAATTGTGTGTTGATTTTAATTTTTTTTACTTTTAGCTGTAGCTTTACTTTTTGGCCACAAGATGGCGGCCATGAGTTTGTTTACATGACCTCACTCTAAGCGTAACTCACGCTTAGAGTGACGCATGGGGGAGGCAACAGCCAGAAAAAGCGCAGCTTTCAAGAGCTTTTTCAGCGGGGGAGAGGAATCAGTGATCGGGCACCATAGCCCGATTCACTGATTGCCTGGCTAACGAACCGCGGGCCGGGAGCGCGCGTGCACGCGCGCGATAGCGTGCATGGTTCCTGGACGTAGTTTCTACGTCCAGGAACCAAAATAGGTTAAAAGATATCTGAGATGAAATAAAGAAAAGTTAAGCTTTATTTACATGGGGTTTCTTCCGGGTCCTACAAGTCTATCAGTTCCAGCACTGCAGTTTGGCCGCCCTCCACCTCTACCCACTGCTCTGTTTATTATGTAGTCTACATGCGGTCTGCATGGCAAGCATTCCAATATAATCATAAATGTGTCTGCTGTAATGAATCTTATCTCAGTCAGCCTTTCTGGTGCATTGCCGAGAAGAGGTAAGCTTGTTATCTCCTCTCCCACATTCTTGCTCCTCACTGATTGGCTGAGAGCAGTTTGGTGTGACAGGGGGCTGAGAAGAGAAATACACCGCACCCCTCTGCAGAAGCTGCTGAAAGCTAGCTAGATATGACAGCGCAGTTTCTAGTGGAAAAAAAAAGAGGAAGGGAGGAAATGAAATCAGGATTGGCTTCAGTCAGAGGCAGTAAAGATGGAAACTTCCTGGAACGGTTTTCTCTTTATTTACTTGTTATGTAAGTAGAACAAGTATTTATCTACTTATATATGTGTTCTTTTGTCCTGGGATAGTATGGCTGTCCCTGCTGCTTTAAGCGAACTCACAGATAAGTGGAAAGCATAATGCCACCTAAATAAGGCAGACACGCCTCGCTGGAACTTTATTTTCATCTCTCAAACAACCTCACATTACCTGACAGGTGTGCTACTCTCCTATACATATGTCCCATCTGTGTCAATAAACCCCACCCCCGCATCTGCCGGTATTTGCTATTGTGGTGAAGAGGCCATGTTGTGGTTTTCTGTACACGTAAGTAGCATTGGGTTGTTTGGCATTTTGACCTCATCTGACACTGTAATGTGGCTTTTAGTTCTGCCTCTAAACCCTGCTACAGTCTTTAAAAGACAACTGAGTAATGTGGAGGCTGCCATATTTATCTCCTTTTAAGCAATACCAGTTGCCTGGCTATCCTGCTGATCCTCTGCCTCTAATACTTTTAGCCATAGACCCTGAACAAGCATGCAGCAGATCAGGTGGTTCTGACATTATTGTCAGATCTGATGAGATTAGCTGCATGCTGGTTTCTGGTGTGATTCAGGCACTACTGCAGCCAAATAGACGAGCAGGGCTGCGAGGCAAATGGTATTGTTTAATAGGAAATGCATATGTCAGTCTCCATATTCATCTCACTTCAGTTGTCCTTTAAAGAGTCAGAGTCAACTCGGAAGTATTTGGCCAATCTGACAATGCAAAAAATAATCAAAAAAGACCCCTCAGAAATCTACGGAATCGGTAATCAACATTGGCGGAAATCGGAATTTCAGTGGTGTTGGAAGAACAGAACAAGCAGGACTGAGGAAGTTATGAGAGCAGACCAGACTGGAGGAAGGGGCACCGTAAAGCCATAAAGGATGGGGGGAAATTGGGTACCCATACAGCCAGCCCTGGGGAAATTGCCCAGTTACCTGTAAGAAGCGCCGGCCCTGCCTATCTCAGTGCGCTACTTAAAAGAGCACTATCAATGCCCAAGTGTTCTAAAATGACAGTTTACATATAATGTCTAAGTAGCTGTGGAAAAAATGTCCTCCTTTTCATGTTAAATATCAGAGGCAAAAGCTTTAATTCATTGTGTGTCGGATTTAGCTCTATTGGAACAAATCATTCTTAAAAGGGGTGACTGTTCCAATGCACAGCCAGTGTTGTTTTTTTGCATATCATACTACAGAGTATTTTCTCTTAAAAAGCAAAAAAAAAAAAAATATGAAAAGCTGTGGTGTCAGGTCAGGTTTCACACACAATTACAAATGTTTATAACAAGTTACATTTTCTCTGCTCTCATGCAGACTGCTCAAAGACACAGGCAGCTGCTGAGAGCTTTCTTACACACAGGGTTAACAGATGCACTGTGAGGGAATTCCCCCTCCCCTCATGGTTCACGCTGCCTTCAGATTTGAGAGGAAGAGTGAAAGGGATTTGATACAGTAAACAAAAGAGATAAGCAAGTGAAATGTATCCATCATTATTTACCAGCACTTCAGGAACTCTCTCAATCCAAGGTTAAAAAAAAATGTTAATAGGGATTTTTTAAATAATGATGAATGTCTTTTCCCCTTTTCCTTAATCCACTTACCGCACATTTTTCAGTGTCCTTTTAAGTTGGCCTGTCAGTAAAATCACAGTCAGGCACATGATGTTAGCAATTGCCAAATCCTGCTATTATTTTAAAAAGAAAAAATTGCTCCCAAATGCCCCCTTTCCTCTTGTACCTATTTCACATACTGGAGGACTTGGAAGTAATTCCTTGTTAATTCGCTGAAGGACAAACCCAGATTTACAACTTGCTGCTGTGTTACTGTAAATGATTCCATCAGCTGTTCAGACAATCTGGGATATTTGCAATAAAGTTCATCCAAAAAGGCCAAAGTTCTCGTGTTCATATAAAGTAACTCGCCTCTGGGGACTGTGCTATAGAGGAGGAGGGGGAGGAATGCAGAGAGAAGGGAGGGGGGGGGGGGGGGGTGCAGGAAACTTTATAGGGGGTTGCAGTTACAGATTTGGGTGTAAAGAGGGAAGACAGAAAAAGCAGATGGACATCTCTGTAGCTTCATAGCTGCAGATGTGTTTATAGGGAGCGGTGGAATGACAAGGAAGTTATATAACAATTAAACTATTAACCAGTATGTGGATGCAGAAATGGATTAAGATGAAATACTGTAGGTAGGAATGATCGTAATCTGCTAATTAAGATTACGCAGAGTTTCAGCCATACGTAATCAGTGATTTATATATTTATTTATTTATTACTAGCTGATTGCCCGGCGTTGCCCGGGTATGTATTTGGCTGGTGTTGGTTGCGCCCACATTTTCTAACCCTAACACACAATTACTCAATGACCAAGTTGGTGAGCTTTGTGGTCTTTGGCATCAATAATTTGCATTGAAATGAAACAAATCTGATTGGCTGTTTGTGGCTTCACCCCCTTTTCTGAATTTGAACCCCAGTGACCCAATGACCAACTGTACCAGGTTTGAGGCTTGTGCCATTAACAGTGCAAGAATGGCAGCAATTAAATATTCCCCTTGAAAGTCAATAGGTGAATTTTGATTGGCTTTTCTAAACTCCATCCACTTTTCTGAATATTAATCCCAGTCACCCAGTGACCAACTGTGCAAAGTTTGAGAATCCTGCCAGTAACAATGTGAGAATGGCTGCAGTTTACATTTTCCCAGTGAAATTTGTATTTGTCTCTGCTCACTTTTTGGTTATGGAGATAAAAACTATCCTATATGTTATTCCCGGTAATGTACAATGTGTGTGCCAAATTTCATTCAAATCCATTCAGCCATTGTAGCATGATTGAGTAACAAACATCCAAACTTTCATATTTATAATATTAGTGAGATTTATATAGCACGACATCTTCTGCAGCGCTGTACAGAGTATATTTTCTTGTCACTTAACCGTCCCTCAGAGGGGCTCACAATCTAGTCTATCTATCAGGTAGTATCATAGTCTAGGGCCAATTTAGGGGGAAGCCAATTAACTTATCTGTATGTTTTTTGGGAGGAAACCAGAGTGCCGGGAGGAAACCCCCGCAGACACGGGAAAAACATAGAAACTCTTTGCAGATATTGACCTGGCTGAGATTCAAACCGGGGACCCATTGCTGCAAGGCAAGAGCACTAACCACTACGGCTACGCCACCGTGCTGCCCACGGTTTGTGCAGTTTGTACAGTCAATTGATTTTGTGTAATTCATTCGTAATTTCACAAACATTTTTTCATGTAATTTTGCATGCAGATTTTAGCAGTTAGTAGCACAGCTCCCATACATGATATTGTCACTAAAATTGTTCCTTGTCAGCGGCCTGTTGACGTGTGCACATGTACAGTAGCGTCTCTCCGCTCGGGCTTCCGGTGGAGTGATCCCCGCCCGTTGCCTCTTACTAGTAGTGGCTGCTACTTAACTTTTTAAAAACGAAAGAGGTCCGCACGATGCTCCTAAAATCCTATATCTTTATTCATGGACGTATCCAAAAAGTCAACACTCGTGCGGACCTCTTTCGTTTTCAAGTATACCTCAGGACTAGCTATCCTGGTCTGGCACTGCTCTTTCTGGGGTGAGCGGTTTTCTACCTTCTTCCCTTAACTTTTTAAAGCTGGAGAGGGAGCGCAGATGGGGGACCCAGGTGAGGGAGGGGGGGGTCTGACCCCCCTCCCCATCGCTAGGCCCAATACCCCCTTCCTGCCCACTACCCCTCCAGCTCGGCGGCCGGCCCCCCGCAACCACAGACAGGCGAGTGCCGCCCCTCCAGAAGTGCCACCTGAGCCAAATGTTTCACCCCGCCTCATGAGCGGGCCAGCCCTGGCAGCGGTCAGCGTGGGAATGTCAGCTGCAAGATGCTGGAGAAAGCCCCAGGTGAGTAACGCTGATTTTTAATTTTTTGCCTGATGATTCCTTTAAAGAGACACTGAAGTCTCGTAAAAATCATGTTTTTATTTAAAAAATGTGTTTAACATGTCTGCCATACCTAAACCGCCGCATCCCCGCCGCTGAAATCTAACTAAATCCTCCCTAACTCCCCCCTCCGTCTCCCCCGCAAAATCCACGACTTTCTTGGTCGTGGATTTTGCTGCTGTTGGAGGCAGAGCTATGAGCCGCAGCTCTGCCTCCATGCGCCGTCTATCAGCGGCGGATCTCCGCCTCTCCCCGGCCCCTCTCAGCGAAGAAAGACTGAGAGGGGCGGGGGAGAGGCGGCGATCTGGGCTGACAGACGCGCTGAGAGGCAGAGCTGCGGCTCATAGCTCTGCCTCTCACAGAATCGCTGCCCGGATTGCCCCCGGGGAGTTATGGGGGATTTAGTTAGATTACAGCGGCGGGGATGCGACGGTTTAGGTAGGGCAATAATGTTAAACACATTTTTTAAATAAAAACATGATTTTTACGAGACTTCAGAGTCTCTTTAAGGAAAAAAGCGGGAATAAGTTAAAACATTTTTCAAAAAGACTGTCGTTTTTGAGAAAATCTTTTAAAAATGCAAAGGAAAAACGTTTTTTAAACTGTAGTTCTAAGTTTAAATAAAAAAATTCCTTTACATTTTTAAAATACATTTTCTAAAAACTACTCTTTACTCTTTTTGAAAAATTATTTTTTTGACTTGTTTACACTCTTCTCCTTAAAGGGAACCAGAGACGCCAGAATAAAGATTTTATACATACCTGGGGCTTCCTCCAGCCCCATACGCACGGATCACTCCCACGCCGCCGTCCTCCGCTTCCTGGATCAGCCGGTTCTGGATCCCGTAGTTTCGGCCAGTCGGTGTCAGCACGCGGCCAATTGTCTGCAATTCACAGGGGCTCCCAGCATACCCTTACGCGTGCGGCTGCATACTGCGCAGCCGCACGCGTAAGGGTATGCTGGGAGCCCCTGTGATGCGGACAAGTGACGGGACCCGGTACCGGCGGATCCAGGAAGCGGAGGATGGCGGCGTGGGAGCAATCCAGGCTTATGGGGCTGGAAGAAGCCCCAGGTATGTATGAAATCTTTTTTCTTTTTATATGTCCGGCGTCTCTGGTTCCCTTTAACATACATAGCAATATAACATGTATGTAACCGCTTAAGTTGGCATGAAATTATGAGAAAATTACACAAAATTATGAGAAAATTACGGTTCCTGATTATGTTTACAAACAAAATTCATTAAGATTTTCCCCCAAATTTTGCATAACGATTTTGCATTGTCATTGCGAACTACGATGCAAAATTACAATTACACAAAAATTTGTGCTCATCTGTGGAAATAAAGCTCTAGGCAAGACAGCAGTTTCTGCCCAACAATTTTTTAGGGATTTTGAAGATTAAGCAACAAAACCAGCGTTTCAGAAAACGCACGCATCAAAAACGCATATGTGTTTTTGATATGCATTTTTTCCTGCGGCCCATAGATTTCCATTAGCGACAAAAACACAGCGTTTTCCGTAACGCTAGCGTTTTTCTGCTATGTGTGCACCTAGCCTTACTGTTATTTTGCCTTTGATTTCAACAGCCTATATGTCCTGTACAAGTGGAGATTCTGATAGACGTTTTTCACTACAAGTCACCTCAAGTTATCTGCCTGGCCACTTTGTAGCTCAGTTTTCTATTGCCCAGCTTTCCATTAACCTGGATAACACAAGGAAAATTAATACTTTGTGCGAAATGCAACAAAACAGTAACAGCACTTCAAATGGTTTGTGCAAGACAAAGTACACAGTGCTTACTTGTGACAGCTATACAAAGAATGTTTGCTGGAATTGACAGGTACAGAGAAATGAAGTACATACAAACTGACAAAAGGAAATATAATGAACTAGATAAATGCTAGAAATACAAACATACCCATAAAAGACAACTGAAGTGAGAGGGATATGGAGGCTGCCATACACACAGGGGGATGCAGAGTATGGGTGAGTAGTGAGGACAGGAGATTGGAGAGGGGGCTGCCTGGGACACACAGGGGGGTGCAGAGTATGGGTGAGCAGCGAGGAGAGGAGATTGGGGAGGGGGCTCGCTGCCTGGGACACACAGGGGGTGCAGAGTATGGGTGAGCAGCGAGGAGCAGGAGATTGGGGAGGGGGCTGCCTGGGACACACAGGGGGATGCAGAGTATGGGTGAGTAGTGAGGACAGGAGATTGGGGAGAGGGTTGCCTGGGACACACAGGGGGATGCAGAGTATGGGTGAGTAGTGAGGACAGGAGATTGGGGAGGGGGCTGCCTGGACACACAGGGGGTGCAGAGTATGGGTGAGCAGTGAGGACAGGAGATTGGGAGGGGGCTGCCTGGGACACACAGGGGGGTGCAGAGTATGGGTGAGCAGTGAGGACAGGAGATTGGGGAGAGGGCTGCCTGGGGCACACAGGGGGGTGCAGAGTATGGGTGAGCAGTGAGAACAGGAGATTGGGGAGTGGGCTCCCTGGGGCACACAGGGGGTGCAGAGTATGGGTGAGCAGTGAGGACAGGAGATTGGGGAGAGGGTTGCCTGGGACACACAGGGGGTGCAGAGTATGGGTGAGCAGTGAGGACAGGAGATTGGGGAGTGGGCTGCCTGGGACACACAGGGGGGTGCAGAGTATGGGTGAGCAGTGAGGACAGGAGATTGGGGAGAGGGCTGCCTGGGACACACAATAAGTGCAGAGTATGGGTGAGCAGTGAGGACAGGAGATTGGGGAGGGGGCTGCCTGGGACACACAGGGGGTGCAGAGTATGGGTGAGCAGCGAGGAGCAGGAGATAGGGGAGGGGGCTGCCTGGGACACACAGGGGGGTGCAGAGTATGGGTGAGCAGTGAGGACAGGAGATTGGGGAGAGGGCTGCCTGGGACACACAATGGGTGCAGAGTATGGGTGAGCAGTGAGGACAGGAGATTGGGGAGAGAGGGTTGCCTGGGACACACAGGGGGTGCAGAGTATGGGTGAGCAGTGAGGACAGGAGATTGGGGAGAGGGTTGCCTGGGACACACAGGGGGTGCAGAGTATGGGTGAGCAGTGAGGACAGGAGATTGGGGAGAGGGCTGCCTGGGGCACACAGGGGGGTGCAGAGTATGGGTGAGCAGTGAGGACAGGAGATTGGGGAGAGGGCTGCCTGGGACACACAATGGGTGCAGAGTATGGGTGAGCAGTGAGGACAGGAGATTGGGGAGAGAGGGTTGCCTGGGACACACAGGGGGTGCCAGGGGCGTAGCTAGGGGGGGTCGGGGTAGGACATGTGCCCCCAGGCGCTAGGTCCCCAAGGGCGCCCAGCTGAGCTGCATGGTTTTTTTCTTTGGGAGGGGAGCAGCGCAGAGAAGAGGGAGAGCTGTGAGCAGCGGTGGAGAAGGGGGGCCATCTCCCCCCCCTTCCCTCACCTTAGTGCTCTCCCTCCCTCACTCTCTCCTCCACAACTAATGTCCGGGTGGCTGGTGCAGCGGGCGGGACTTACCTCCGCGCCAGAAGTTCGGGTCCTGCAGCCGCTGCTCTGGTCTGGACCAGACCAGAGTAGCGGCAAATCCATCCCGCGCTGCGACAAGACGCAGGTAAGTTCCGCCCGCCGCTGCCAGCCACCCGGACATTAGTTGTGGAGGAGACAGCGAGGGAGGGAGAGCCCCCTAAGGTGAGGGAAGGGGGGAGGAGACGTCCACCCTTCCCCACTGTCCCCATAGCTCTCCCTCCACTGCGCTTCTCCCCTCCTGCTGGGTGGACACCTGGCTACCTAATCTGGGGACATATACCCCTGCCTACATATACTGGGACATATACACCTGCCTACATATACTGGCCACATATACCCCTGCCTACATATACTGGGCACATATACACCTGCCTACATATACTGGGACATATACCCACTGACTACATATACTGGGCACATATACACCTGCCTACATATACTGGGACATATACCCCTGCCTACATATACTGGGACATATACCCCTGCCTACATATACTGGGACATATACCTCTGCCTACATATACTGGGACATATACACATGCCTACATATACTGGAACATATACCCCTGCCTACATATACTGGGACATATACCTCTACCTACATATACTGTACTGGGACATATACCCCTGCCTACATATACTGGGCACATATACACCTGGCTACATATACTGGGCACATATACCCCTGGCTACATATGCTGGGCATATATACCCCTGGCTACATATACTGGGCATATATACCCCTGGCTACATATACTGGGCATATATACCCCTGGCTATATATACTGGGCACATATACCCCTGGCTATATATACTGGGCACATATACCCCTGACTATATGTACTGGGCACATATTATACCCCTGGCTACATATACTGGGCACATATAACCCTGACTACACATACTGGGCACATATACCCCTGGCTACATATACTGGGCACATATACACCTGGCTACATATACTGGGTACATATACCCCTGGCTACCTGTTCAGTGGACATCTCTACCCCTGGCTACCTGTTCTGGGGACATCTATACCGCTGGCCATCTATTCTGGGGACATCTATACTGCTGGCCACCTATTCTGGGGACACCTATAGACCTGGGGCTACCTATTTTTGGGGAACCACTGCTGTCCGATTGAGTGTATTTTGGGGAACTGCTGCCAGGTGAGAGATGTCTACCATATTCAGGGGGCATTCTGCCTATTTATGTGAAATGCTATCTATTTATGTACCCCATGACTGCTGAATTTGTCTTGTTGGGGGCCTCATGGTTACTGAATTTGTCTTGTTGGGGGCCTCATGATTTGTTGGGGGCCTCAAGATCGCTGAATTTGTCTTGCTGGGGGCCTCATGATTGCTGAATTTCTTTTGTTGGGGGCCTCATGATTGCTAAATTTGTCTTGTTGTGGGCCTCATGATTGCTGAGTTGGTCATGTTGGGGGCCTCATGATTGCTGAATTTGTCTTGATGGGGGGGGGGGCTCATGATTGCTGAATTTGTCTTGGAACATGCTGGAAGGTACATACTGAGGGAGGGTGGGTGAGCGTGAACCTGCTAACTTCCTGTACATTTGGCTCCACCCATAACCACACCCACATTTGTATGTGGCTACGCCCCTTTTTTTGCGCTGCGTGCGCCGCAGCCTTCACCTTAGGGGGCGCATTAATAGTATTTGTCCCCGGGCGCTAAAAGACCTAGCTACGCCTCTGGGGGGTGCAGAGTATGGGTGAGCAGTGAGGACAGGAGATTGGGGAGAGGGTTGCCTGGGACACACAGGGGGTGCAGAGTATGGGTGAGCAGTGAGGACAGGAGATTGGGGAGAGGGCTGCCTGGGACACACAGGGGGATGCAGAGTATGGGTGAGCAGTGAGGACAGGAGATTGGGGAGAGGGCTGCCTGGGACACACAGTGGGGTGCAGAGTATGGGTGAGCAGTGAGGACAGTTGCAGGAGATTGGGGAGAGGGCTGCCTGGGACACACAGGGGGGTGCAGAGTATGGGTGAGCAGTGAGGACAGGAGATTGGGGAGAGGGTTGCCTGGGACACACAGGGGGTGCAGAGTATGGGTGAGCAGTGAGGACAGGAGATTGGGGAGAGGGCTGCCTGGGACACACAGGGGGGTGCAGAGTATGGGTGAGCAGTGAGGACAGGAGATTGGGGAAGGGGCTGCCTGGGACACACAGGGGGGTGCAGAGTATGGGTGAGCAGTGAGGACAGGAGATTGGGGAGGGTGCTGCCTGGGACACACAGGGGGGTGCAGAGTATGGGTGAGCAGTGAGGACAGGAGATTGGGGAAGGGGCTGCCTGGGACACACAGGGGGTGCAGAGTATGGGTGAGCAGTGAGGACAGGAGATTGGGGAGGGGGCTGCCTGGGACACACAGGGGGGTGCAGAGTATGGGTGAGCAGTGAGGACAGGAGATTGGGGAGGGTGCTGCCTGGGACACACAGGGGGGTGCAGAGTATGGGTGAGCAGTGAGGACAGGAGATTGGGGAGGGGGCTGCCTGGGACACACAGTGGGGTGCAGAGTATGGGTGAGCAGTGAGGACAGTTGCAGGAGATTGGGGAGGGGACTCAGCACATCCCAGCCATAAGAGAAGTACAGTACAGTGCAGCAGTGAGTGGCGTGCAGGGAGGGGAGGGCTGGAGAGCTGCAGGGGAGTCTCCCAGCTGCCAGTGAAGCAGGAAGTGTCTTACCTGTGAACAAGGACTGACTCAGTGACAGGGAGGCAGCAGTGCCACCTTCTGAGGACGGGAGGAGGAGTACAGGAGGCACTCAGGGGCAGCAGCGCCAGCTTCTGAGGACAGGAGAGGAGGGGTACAGGAGGCACTCAGGGGCAGCAGTGCCACCTTCTCAGGACGGGAGGAGGAGTACAGGAGGCACTCAGGGGCAGCAGCGCCAGCTTCTGTGGACAGGAGGAGGAGGGGTACAGGAGCCGGGGGCTTCCTACAGTCAGAGCCATCCCTGCATCTCTGCGCTGCCACCATGCCTCTGGGGCTGCGAGGGAGGAAGAAGAAGAAGGAGATCTCCTCCAAGCTGGTGGAAAGCGAGCACGTGTACGACAAGATTCTTCCCAGTGCTGCCGATGTAGCCCCCAATGCCAACGGGGCACCTGGGCTGCCCCCTCCGCCCGTCAGCCTGCGCCCCAAACTGGTCTTCCACACCCAGCTGGCACACGGCAGCCCCACCGGGAGGATAGAGGGCTTCACCAACGTCAAGGAACTGTACGCCAAGATCGCCGAGGTTTTCCTGATCAACCCCGATGAGGTAAGATCGGCCGATGTGTGCGCGATATATCAGTCACTGGTTAACCTGCAGGTGGCAGACTTTACTCTTCAGGCTGGTATAAAGGTCACTAGCAGCGAGTCGCATTAGTCAGCACCTTCACCCAATACCACTATCCTATCATCCTCCGCTCACTATCACCCCTATCATCCTCAGCTCACTATCACCCCTATCATCCTCAGCTCACTATCACCTCTATCATCCTCAGCTCACTATCACCTCTATCATCCTCAGCTCACTATCACCTCTATCATCCTCAGCTCACTATCACCCCTATCATCCTCAGCTCACTATCACCCCTATCATCCTCAGCTCACTATCACCCCTATCATCCTCAGCTCACTATCACCCCTATCATCCTCCGCTCACTATCACCCCATCATCCTCCGCTCACTATCACCCCATCATCCTCCGCTCACTATCACCTCTATCATCCCCCGCTCACTATCACCCCCATAACCCTCAGCTCACTATCACCCCTATCATCCTCAGCTCACTATCACCCCCATAACCCTCAGCTCACTATCACCCCTGTCATCCTCAACTCACTATCACCCCTATCATCCTCAGCTCACTATCACCCCCATAACCCTCAGCTCACTATCACCCCTATCATCCTCAACTCACTATCACCCCTATCATCCTCAGCTCACTATCACCCCTATCATCCTCAACTCACTATCACCCCCATCACCCTCAGCTCACTTTCACCCCCATCACCCTCAGCTCACTATCACCCCCATCATCCTCAACTCACTATCATCCTCAGCTCACTATCACCCCCATAACCCTCAGCTCACTATCACCCCTATCATCCTCAACTCACTATCACCCCTATCATCCTCAGCTCACTATCACCCCCATAACCCTCAGCTCACTATCACCCCTATCATCCTCAACTCACTATCACCCCTATCATCCTCAGCTCACTATCACCCCCATAACCCTCAGCTCACTATCACCCCTATCATCCTCAACTCACTATCACCCCCATCATCCTCAACTCACTGTCACCCCCATCACCCTCAGCTCACTTTCACCCCCATCACCCTCAGCTCACTATCACCCCTATCATCCTCAACTCACTATCACCCCCATCACCCTCAGCTCACTATCACTCCCATAACCCTCAGCTCACTATCACCCCTATCATCCTCAACTCACTATCACCCCTATCATCCTCAGCTCACTATCACCCCCATCACCCTCAGCTCACTTTCACCCCTATCACTCTCAGATCACTATCGCCCCTATCATCCTCAGATCACTATCGCCCCTATCATCCTCAGATCACTATCACCCCCATCATCCTCAGATCACTATCACCCCTATCATCCTCAGCTCACTATCACCCCCATCACCCTCAGATGACTATCACCTCCAGGAGCATTCGGCTAAAAGAGCCTGGGGAGAACACTGGCGTCCATTTATGCCTTAGCCAGCAATCGGCTGGGACGATTCATTCAGCCGGTCGCCCGAACAAGAGCTTTGTTCTCCCCACTTGCCGCTGTGTGTGTATGGGGAGTAGTGCAGAAGTCCCTTGCCCCGGCGTCCGCCTCCATTTAGCTGTAAAGTGGCCCATTCCTAAGTCCTGGTCAGCAAGGTTGGTGCATGCGCAGCGTGTCCGCGGGTGTATGCGCCCACCCCCACGGGAATACGTACCCAGCGCCTGCGCGCAATGGACCAGAGGTCAGCGGAGAGCGCAGTCACAAGCTGCCCAAGTAAACATTCTGCGCATGCACAGCGTCAGAGGGCACGCGTGCCAGGTAAGTCTTCCCACAGGTATGCGCGCGTACTCCCACGGACATACTGCCCATGCGCCGGTCAGGACTTAAGAACGGGCCACTTTATAGCTAAACAAAGGCTGTCGCCGGGACAAGGGAGGTGCGGTAAATTTCTGCACTACTCCCCATACACACACACAGGGCGTCATTTTTGCAATATGTTCAGGACTAAGGTATCCTATATAATAAAACCTAACCTGTCCCTGCGTCATCCTGTCCCTGTGTCCGTGTTTTTTTGCTACTGCGCATGTGCGCAGCACGGACAACCGTTGGGCCAGGAGGACGGGGCCAGGGAGCCGGGTAGGCGTGTGCGCGGGCGGCCGAGTGCAAGCGCATGCGCACTAATATGCGGCGGTGTCACAAGAGACCTAGAGCCGTGTTTAAACGGGCTTAGATCTACTAGTCCATTACTAGTTTACTGCATTCTACTGAGTACTGATGCATGTTTGTTTACTGAGAGCTTTAAAGCCAGTTGAAAAGATCTCTGGTCTCCCAGAATGCTCAGGGGAATTTTGCATAATAAACAGCTTAGGCTAAGTCTCAGTGAGAGGGTGTTCAGTGGGAGGGTGGGGCTACATACCAATATATAGCTATAGGAAGTGTATCCTGAATAATTTACTGCTTTTCTACTATATGTCACTACAGTGTGATAGTGTATCTGGACTGTGTGGGGACTAGGCAGAGCAAGATTAGATCTCTCCATGCCTATCACTGTGACAGGTCTATTTATTTACGAGTTTGTCCCCCTCACTGAAAATACCAGGCCATTTGCGAGCTAAAACAAAAATCGAATATGTGTGCTCTGGCCTTCGATCTCCCCCGATCCATTGGTGGGAGATCCGGACTAGAAAATTGTCTTGGCCGAGTGTAGCCTGATACTACTTTTCTCCTACTCACTATGGCTGCTCTTGTGCTGCTCTGTCAGAGTCAGACATGCACTCCGTCGTCCTTTCGCCCCCCTGGATAACAACAGAATGTGTTGCTAGCCTGTAGCCTACCGACACATCTGAACAGAACTTGGCTTCAAACTGGAATTCCAGGTATCGAATAGCAATCCCAATGATCATTTCATATGATAGACGTTTAATGTTTAGGGTATGAATCTTGGCTCTTTCTGTAGCCAGCACCTATTTAGTAAGAAGACCTTAGGCAAGACTCCCTAACACTGCCCATGACACAAAGGGGCTAAGAGGTGCCCAAAGGTGAATAAACAACTAGAATTGAAAAAAGGGAAGTAGCTTACCTCAATAACGACAAATTCATATAATATGCATAGGCAATGCATTTCGTAGGTCTGCGCCCACTTCCTCAGGCCAAATACAGTGCTGAAGGTATATATAGAGCCAAGAACTCTCCTTTGGAGAGGTGTACTCTGGTACCTAGTGGCTGTGCTACCGATAGGACCTTTGTTGTTTTTTTCCAAGAGTGCGACCACATCCAGTTCCAGCTGGGCACCCGAGTGGAGTCGGGTTTATACATCTCCACTTGCATCAGGTGTGTGGTTGCCCCGATGCAACCTTCCTTTGCGAGTATTACAATTTCCTTTGACATCCGCTATCTGTGACATATTGCACCATTTGTGCTCATGTTATCTCTGTGCTTTTCTTTTTTAGGGTGTTGGTCATAAACTAGGTGTCCCATAGCAGTAAGGATATGTTGCGTGGGGCACGTAAGAGTACTTCGGGGCTCCGGCAATCGTCAGACACAGAATTACACCTCCCTCCGAGTTTCTATGACTTGGAGGGGGAATAGTATTTAATGACGCGAGGGAGTTTTGGGGCAGCAGGGAGAGCCCTGCACCCAAATTAAGCGTTGGTCAGGCGCTACCACAGCACTGCCTACTGAGTGCGCCCTAGTTTCTGCAGCTCCGGCGCTTTGAGGACGCCAGGAGAAAAGTGCAATATAAATATTCTGTGTCTTGTCTAGTAGTGATGGGAATTCCGGCTCTTCTTGGAGAATCGGCTCTTCTGAATCGGCTCCCATTAAAGAGCCGGCTCTTACGGCTCTCAATCGGCTCTTCATTAAATATCACTAGACGCCACTCAGAATCGGAGTAAAAGCCCCACCCCCGTCTCCATGACAACTCCAGACTGCTTCTCTGGCTCCGGCAATCCCTCCTGCTACTGCTCTGCTCCGCCCCATACACTGCTAAAAGCTGCAAGAGGAGGACTACATCTCCCAGCATGCCTCAGCACCCTTTATTACACAGCAAAGCAGAGCTGTGTGGGGCGGCTGAGGCATCGGCTCTTTCAAAACTGAGAGCCGGCTCTTGTCGTTCGCAGCAAAGAGCCGGCTCTTAGAGCCGGCTCGTTCGCGAACGACCCATCACTATTGTCTAGGGAGCGTTATTCTTATTGTGTATTTCTTTATAGCACTGACACCTGTGGCAGCACGTTACAGAGTACATAGTCATGTCCCTGAGATCAGTGTTTCTCAACATTTTATTAGTATGTACCCCTAACTAAACCCCGTACTCACCAAGTACCCCTAGCCTAGTAAACATTATCACAAGTACCCCTTGACAAATACCGTATATATTTAATCGTAGTAGATAATAATTGGTTCTAAAAAATTTACAAGCATTTAATATTGCTTTTAATTAGCTAAAACACTAATTTGGTGTTTTGTCTAAATAAGATTTATCATTTTCTAAAACTTTAACCTAGGCCTGAAATGACGTAAAATCTCAACCTTACTTCAGTCTAATGTTCCTACCATAGTCTAAAGCCCCATCTACACCATACAATTTTTTGTGCGATTCGATTCAATCCAACATGTCCGATCGGGATTCGATTCGATTCATTTTGCAATTGTTCTGCAATGGCAAACTGAATTGAATCGAATCCCGAATGGACATGTCGGATTGAATCGAATCGCTCAAAAAATTGTATGGGGCTTAAAGAGACTCCGTAACAAAAATTGCATCCTGTTTTTTATCATCCTACAAGTTCCAAAAGCTATTCTAATGTGTTCTGGCTTACTGCAGCACTTTCTGCTATCACAGTCTCTGTAATAAATCAATGTATCTTTCCCCTGTCAGACTTGTCGGCCTGTGTCTGGAAGGCTGCCAAGTTCTTCAGTGTTGTGGTTCTGCTATGAACTCCCCCTTCCAGGCCCCTCTATGCACACTGCCTGTGTATTGTTTAGATTAGGGCAGCTTCTCTCTTCTCTCTTATCTTTTACAAGCTGGATAAATCGTCCTCTGAGCTGGCTGGGCTTTCACATACTGAGGAGTTACAGACAAGGGCAAAGCTGTTTGCAGGAAGAAAAGAGCAGCCTGAAACTTCAGTGCATGAGAGATGCAGGGGGAAAGAAACACACAAATGATCTCTTGAGATTCAAAAGGAAGGGTGTATACAGCCTGCTTGTGTATGGATGTATTTTCTATGTGTGGACATACTGTACATCAACCTACTTCCTGTTTTGGTGGCCATTTTGTTTGTTTATAAACAAACTTTTTAAAACGGTTTTTAACCACTTTTAATGCGTCGGGGAGCGGCGAAATTGTGACAGAGGGTAATAGGAGATGTCCCCTAACGCACTGGTATGTTTACTTTTGTGCGATTTTAACAATACAGATTCTCTTTAAAGTGACTCTGTAACAAAAATTACAATGTTTTTTCTACCATCCTACAAGTTCCTAAACCAATTCTAATCTGTTCTGGCTCACTGCAGCACTTTGTACTATCACTGTCTCTGTAATAAATCAATGTATCTTTCCCCTGTCAGACTTGTCGGCCTGTGTCTGGAAGGCTGCCAACTCTTCCGTGCTGGTCTGTTCCTCTATGCACACTCCAGTGTGTGTTTTTTTTACATAAGCCAGCAGCTTCTCTGCTATCTTATCAGTGATAGAAGAGAGCTGGATAAAAATCCTCCTCTGTTAGGCTGTGAAAGTAGCTGGCTGACACATACTGAGGAATTACAAACACAGGCACAGGCAGAGCTGTCTGCAGGAAGCCTGTAATGCTCAGTGCATGAGAGATGCAGGGGACAGAAGGTAAACACACAAATGATCTCTTGAGATTGAAAAGGAAGGGTGTATACAGCCTGCTTGTGTATGGATGTATTTTCTATGTGTGGACATGCTGTACATCAACCTACTTCCTGTTTTGGTGGCCATTTTGTTTGTTTATAAACAAACTTTTAAAAACGGTTTTTGACTACTTTTAATGCGGCGGGGAGCGGCGAAATTGTGACAGAGGGTAATAGGAGATGTCCCCTAACGCACTGGTATGTTTACTTTTGTGCGATTTTAACAATACAGATTCTCTTTAAGGCCAATATGTGGGGAAGCCATATATGTTTTTGAGATGTGGGAGGAGTGTTCTGAGGAATTATCCCATGCAGACACAGAGAGAGCATGGAAGCTCCATGCAGAGTATCCTGGACTAGTTTTGAACCTGGGCCCTTAGTGCTGCAAGGCTGCAAGGCGAGACTGCTAGCCACAATACCACAATTATATATGTTACGGCCACTTCGGGACCTGGCTGATCAATGTTATAAGTGGCCGAGCTACTGTGACCAATGCTCAAAAAGCTTGTTCCTTTTGGACTTTGTCTGGGCAGAACATGACCTGAGCACAGCTGGCCAGCCAAGTTCCAAAGAAAGCGGGGAAATTGCGTCTGCAGCAGGCATCTGCAATTTCCCAGGCTCCTCAACCTGCCGCAGTGCACACCGTCCCAACTCCATGTGTCCTCTCACTGATCCGGGAAAATAAAAGGGGCGGCAGTGCGCTTGTGTGTAGCTTCTGCGGGTTGTCATTGTAGCACCATGTGTTGCTGGTGTTGTGCAGCAAATTCCCACTGCTGGCGGCTGCAGCTTATGCATGTGACAGATGTTCGAGTACAAACAGGCCATCAATAGGAGGCAGCAGGGAGGAAGGCCACGGCTGGATTTCTGGAAAGTCTACAAAGGCCCGGGCCTTGGGCGGCAGCTGGCCAAGGGGCGGCTGGACATGGAAGAGGTATTATTGCATGTGGAAGAAGAGGCTGCAAATTGAATACTGAGGTTGCAAATAAGGAGCAACACATGGAAATAGGGAGCTGTTGGCCAGTGGATCTGTCTATAACTGAAGGGATCTGCTGTACATGAACATTAGACATATAAGAGGGGGCTGCAGAACGATTACAAGGTGGGTTCTGCACATGCAAGGGGAGCCACAAGAAAATTGGCCCTGGTGTGAAAAAAGTATAAATTCGACCGTGAGGAAAGCACTTTGGGACTTGGTCAGCCACATGTAGTCATGTCGTGTTCTTGCCAGTCAAAGTCTGAAAGAAGTCTGTATTTCGTGTATTGGCCGCATTAGCCGGCCATTTCCTGTTGACTGGCTAGATCCCAAAGTGGCCAGACTTTGGGTTCTGGCCTTAACATATACACTAGTGGCACCAAATGTGACTTCTACCCAGAATGCACCAGTGCCAGTTACGTATCCTATAAACAAAAGTGGGGACACCGAGAGCCCTATATAGTGTAGTAAGCAAAACAATAGGTTGGAATTGAAAAGTATATAGTGTATAGACTCACAAAAGTGGGTTACCTCCTAGGTAGCCACTGTACAGCCAGGTGAGGAGATTAGACCTGTCCTCACTCAGGATTAAAAGTCGCTCTCTGTAGATCAGGAAAAAAGAGATGGGGATCGACCCCTCCACCAGGGGTGGATATTGGTAATATAAGAGTGAACAGAGGCGCCAGCAGGATAAAAGGTACTAAAAAGTTTAAAATTCCTCAGGAGGTTGTGGTGGACTCGCCTCCTTGAAGTAGACAAGATACTGACAGCTTTTTAACAACAAGGTCACGCTAAGCGCCTTTGACCTTGAGACTGTACTGCGTGTACTTCTATTTGTTATTGCCTGAGGAAGCAGAAATATACCTGTGAAACGCGTTGCATGGTTGTCTGGAGTATATAAATAAACCTGTTGTTGTCAAAAAGCTGACAGTATCTTGTCTACTTCAAGGAGGCGAGTCCACCAACACCTCCTGAGGTATTTTAAACTTTTTAGTACCTTATATCCTGCTGGCGCCTCTGTTCACTCTCAGTTACGTATCCTGTATGTTCCGTGCTGGCACTGACAACATGTTCCTCTTGTAGATTACATCTACTGCACTAAGAATAATTGGTAGCTGCAGAGAGAAAATTGATAGATAAGTGGGCTGATCGCAGCCATCTGTCTCCATAGAGAGGGGGAGAAGTAAATTCCTGCCCCGCCCTAACGATGGCCTATAAAGTGGACACTCCCTGAGGAGACCGAGGCTGGTTGGTTCTCAGCTCTCAGTTCTGGATGAAACTGACCGGCTGCCTGTGGGGATACATGTGTTTCATGGGAAGGTTTAATGAGTGAATTCCTCACTTACTGTAAGGTGCAGCTTGATGTGAACACCTGAGGGGATGAAATTGGAAGGATTTCTTAAGAACCAGAGGGAGGGGTGTGCAGGAATATGTGAGCTGGCTATGAGCTGTACACAGCCCAAAGTGTAAATCTACCCATATCATTATTGCTGTTTTTTTTTTTATTCTCCAAGCAGCAACGTATTACTCAGAGCTTTAGATTACATAATGGATATAGGTTACAACCTAAAGGCAATTATATAAGCTTAAAGAGACTCCGTAACAAAAATTGCATCCTTTTTTTTATCATCCTACAAGTTCCAAAAGCTATTCTAATGTGTTCTGGCTTACTGCAGCACGTTCTACTATCACCATCTCTGTAATAAATCAACTTATCTCTCTCTTGTCAGACTTGTCAGCCTGTGCCTGGAAGGCTGCCAAGTTCTTCAGTGTTGTGGTTCTGTGATGCATCTCCCCCCTCCTGGCCCCTCTCTGCACACTGCTGTGTGTTATTTAGATTAGTGCAGCTTCTCTCTGCTCTATTATCTTTTACAAGCTGGATAAATCCTCCTCTGAGCTGGCTGGGCTTTCACATACTGATGAATTACATACAGGCAGAGCTGTCTGCACTCTGCAGGAAGAAACAGCCTGACACTTCAGTGGAAGATAGCTGCAGGGGGAAAGAAACACACAAATGATCTCTTGAGATTCAAAAGGAAGGCTGTATACAGCCTGATTGTGTATGGATGTATTTTCTATGTGTGGACATACTGTACATCAACCTACTTCCTGTTTTGGTGGCCATTTTGTTTGTTTATAAACAAGCTTTTAAAAACGGTTTTTAACCACTTTTAATGCGGCGAGGAGCGGCGAAATTGTGACAGAGGGTAATAGGAGATGTCCCCTAACGCACTGGTATGTTTACTTTTGTGCGATTTTAACAATACAGATTCTCTTTAAAGGAACTCTAAAGAGAGAAAAAAACTTCTTGCAGCCCTCTGGAGTCATTCTGTGCAAGCCCATGGCTTTAGTTTTCTTGATGTTAAGTAAGTAGACCAGCTTTGGCATTTTCTTGTTTTACATTCATGACTAGGCTCTTTAATTCTTACTTAGTTTCAGCCATCAGAGTGGTATCATTGGCATATATCAGATTGTTAATATACATGTCTGCTATTTTGATTCCAGCATGTGACTCATCCAAACCATCCTTCCCTATTACAACTTTGTCGTACTTCTTTACCAATTATGAAACAGTCAGTTATGCCATGCTCAGTTCTAAATGTTGCTTCTTGGTTTGCATATAGATTTCTGAAAAGGCAAATAAGATGGCCTGGTATCCCCATTTCCATTAAAATTTGCCACATTCTATCATGCTCTAAATACTCACCTCAGTAGTGGAGAGCCTCTGGATGGTCCAGATGCTTCCCTAATCCCTCTACAGCCCACTGTTTCAGTACAGGGTCCCTCAATACCTATTCAACTTTGAATAGGTCTCATCTTGTCACAAGCACGCCTGTTGACAAGCACAATCGGGAATGTCATCTGCTTCAGTGAACCATCTGCAAACAGATGAAGAAAAATATATACACAATGGGATATCAGCCTCAATATTCACTAGAAGTCTCACCTAAAAAAGTTAATTCATAGAAAAAAGTGAAATATGGAGCCTTCAATTGTCATATCAAAAAGGCACTTTATTATAAATACACTCAGGAAAAAAAATCCCTATAACCCTGCCCTTAAGATGAAGAGAAAGTAGAAGATTTAATCTTCCTGGGATCGAAGATCTCTGAAGATGGTGACCATGAGATTAAGTGATCCTTGTTGCTTGGAAGGAAAGCTATGGCAAGTTTGGACAAGATACTAAAGGATAGAGATGTCACTTTGCCAACAAAGATTAGGATAGTAAGAGCCATGGTCTTCCCGGTGGTAGCTTATGGCTGTGAAAGTTGGACTATAATTAAAGTGATGCTTAGAAAAATGAATGCTTTTGAACTGTGGGTGTGGAGAAAGCTGCTAAGAATTTCCCTGGACTGCCGGAAGATCTAACCAGTCAATACTGAAGAGACTCAGAGCTGATTAAAAGAAAACATTTTATACATACCTGGGGCTTCCTCCAGCCCCATCCACTTGGATCGCTCCCACGCCGCCGTCCTCTGCTGCCCGCAGCTTCGGTACTGGGTCCCGTCACTGCCGTCAGTCGAAACCAGTCTGACGTAGATTGGCTCCGACTAACGTAAGTGACGGAACCAGGTTCCCTAAGCTGCAGACAGCGTAGGATGGCGGTGTGTGAGCGATCCGAGCGGATGGGGCTGGAGGAAGCCCCAGGTATGTATAAAATGTTCTCTTTTAATCAGCACTGGTACAGTTTAAATAAATAAAGCCAGAGTGTTCTCTAGAAGGACTGATACTACTATTAAAACTCATATACTTTGGTCACATAATGAGAAGACAGGATTCTTTGGAGATATCCTTGATTGGTGAAATTAAGGACAAAAGAAGAAGAGGACAGAGGCTAAGATGGCATATGTGAAGCTATGAACATGCCTAGGCAACAGCTGAAAGAAGCAGTAATTGACAGAGACATCTGGTGGGCAAAAGTACACATGGCCACGAAGAGTCAGAGTTGACTGAACGAATGAGGAGGCGGAGGGCGGCAAAATGTCAATTAAATTTTGAATCTATATTATTTTGGACCAGTATTATTATTATATTATTATATCTTATATTTATATACTACCAACATCTTCCGTATCACTGTAGATTGTACAAAACAAATACTGGGGAACATATATACATGAGAAGTTCAAGACACTGTACAGTCATGACATTCAATGGTACAAGTACAAATACGTACATAGTTATAATGTGTAGTTTGAGATATCACTACAGTTGGTACATGCTCATATGGTAAATTACAGCAATATAAGAAACACCAGGAGGATGTCCCTGCCCTTGCGAGCTTACAATCAAGAGGGTAGTGGGGTAGAAACAATAGGGAAGGAAACACAGGGGATGTCGTAGTCATCTCCCAATGCTTCCTATAGCAGATTGTAAGCTTGTCTGAATAGGTGTGTTTTCAGAGTACGTTTCAAGATTTCCAGGCTTGGAGCATGACAGACAGGCCTTGGGAGAGTTCCAAAGGTGAGGGACAGCCCGTGAGAAGTCCTGGATGCGAGAGTGAGAGGAGGTGACTAAGGTAGAGGACAAAAGGGTCTCCTGTAAGGAATGGAGGTTCTAGGCGGGGAGGTATCTGGAGATTAAAGAGGAAATGCATGGAGGTGAAGGAGTGTGACAAAGGTACCTAGATGTGAGGCATTCCATTAACATGGGCTGACAGATATAATTGGTCATGAAGCTTGAGGAAAAATGCAGAAAGACGCATCTAGTGGATACCAGGCCTAAACCTGAAGTGAGTTAAATATAGATGCTGCCATCTTTGTTACCTTTTAAAAGGCCCAATTGTCTGTCATACTGAGCTGCTTTATGACGTCATTAGGTTCTGAGTCACACGTGTGAAATAAGCATGTGGCCAGACCAGTCGAGTTCTGGCGGTATTAGCGGAAGAGGATCGGCACCAGAGTCAGGCAGTGTCTTTATGAATGAATCAGCAACCCCGCCATATTGCTCTAATTTCAGGTTTTCTTTATTCTGGCCATCTGCCCAGTCTCTCAAGCGAGATAAATAATTGACCATTCATGCTGCTGTGCCCGATTTACCTGCAAATTAATTACGGGTGAATTAATAAACATAATCCACCACAGATTATATAATTAAAGTGCTAAGTTTATTATAGTTCCAGATAAAACATCCCGGACTTGTGGAAACGCCCATTTAATTTGCGGTTAAGATTCTGTGGGCGCACCGTCATATGTTTCTGCACGTCAGAAGTTGTTTTGATGCACAAACTTGGACGTGCTGTACGGATGCAGCCAGAAGCTCAGTGTGAACATGTTAACTACAAGATTCATTTTTATTGTTTGGAGTCTATTCACACTTCTGCTTAAAGGGAACCAGAGACAAAGCACCCTTGTGTATTTTACCATATATATCAGTAAGAACATTAGAGAAAACACTTACCATGCTCTCTGTTTCATCCTCACTGCTAAAAGTGTCTATTATCAGCTGTGATAAGAATCCTGGACTGAGCATTCAGTCTGGCTTTGCAGGGAATAATTATAGCTGAGTCATTATAGCAGAGCCACAAGGGGGCAGGCTTGGGCTTGAACAGACACCAGAGAAGACAGACTCAGCTATAATCTTTCCGTAGCAAAGCTAGACTGAGTGCTCAGTCAGGGATTCTTATCAGAGGTGATAACAGTCAGATTAAAACAGAGAACAATGAAACAAAGAGCAGATTAGGTGTTTACTGTCATGTTTCCACTGATTTATAAGGTAAAATATTTTTTTACAGATTTTAACAGCTATAGGAGCTGTCATGTTCCCTCCTCCCCTTCTAGCTGTCCATTATTTACCCAGGAGAAGGTGTGAAGATAGCATCAGTGACTTCTCTAAACTCTTTGTTCTATTTATCCCACCCCCACTCTGCTAATGTGTGCAATAAAATAATGACATCAGTCCTTATCTGCCTGAAATTTCTGTGGTAGGGCAGGCCTTGGAAGTAGGGTAAAAAACCTCTGAGGTCTGTGAGTAATGCTAAGTAAACACCTTTCCAGCATGTTGGAAAAAAAAATCTATCTGGCAGTTAAATCTAACAGAATATCTAACAGAAAATTGTATGGTGTGTACCGAGCATAATAGATAGCCCACTGACACTATCCCCATGCCCTAACAGAAGGAGGGGGGCTACTTATACTTATGCTGGGAAAAAACCATGAGATTTTTTTGGCAGATAGATGGTTCGATAGATAATTTCCGATAGGTCCGATCTGATTTTCGATCATTTTTCTGATCGATTTCTCTTACAAGTGAATGGAAATCAATCAGAAAAATGATTGGACAGTAAATCTACTGAAAAATCTCATCGTATATTCCCAGCATAAGATGAGCTTAGAGCTAAAGAGGGGGACTGGGGACTCCTCTCACTCCCTACACTGGAGGAAGGGGGGGGGGGGGGGGGAAGAGTGTCTACTTATACAAGGCACCTCTGGCTACCTGTACTTGGGAGGATACCTCTGATCACCTATGCTAAAGGTACCTCTGGCTACATAATCCTGAGGGGCGCATCTGGCTACCTATTAGTATTGGTTTGGGGGGGGGGATGGGTGCAATTTCAGTATTTGCCTTGGGTGCTATATTGCCCAGAGACGCCCCTGCTCAGCAGTGACTGGAGATAGAGACAGGGCGGCACAGACAGACATAGAAGCCCCGGGAGGAGAGACTGTGCAGGCAGTGTGACCAGGGGGTCCTGGGGTATGAGAACCACTTCCTGCTACACTGCAGCAAATACGCACCTGTGGGGACCGCCCACTTCCAGACACTCTCCGCTCACTCCTGGATTTCACTTCCACAGATGAGGAGAGGAAACTCTACATCCTACTGGGGAAGAGGAAACAATCGTGCAAATAGCGGCCCGATATGTCGTTTCCTGCCACCAACTATGAGGAACATGATACCCGACAGACTGTATGGACTGTATACCCCTTATACTGCCCTTACACCCTCCTCACCCAGCCCCCTATACTATCCCTTATGGATTGTATACCCCAACCTCCTATACCCTTCCCTTATTCCCACAACCACCGCATCCCATGCTAATGCTAGTATATTTGCTTTGGCAATGCTCAGTGTATTTGGTCCTACCAATCAAGCTTATTTGGATTTGGACTTCAGTAGCCGAATATCCAGTATATAGTATGTGAAAGCTGATGTGTGGTGTCCTGCATCTGTTGTCACTTTGCTCAGCCATTGGCCCCTGCTGTCCCTCAGTAATGTCTGTACAGCAGAAGTCTGGTGGGAACAGGACTTCTGCTAGTTGCTGGAGGTCGGAGGTCACAGCATGGAAGAGGAACAGACATATGATTCCCCTTTGGGACGGGTTTACTGGGACATCAGTTACAAGACAACAAGCTGTTCATTGACTCCAGTAAAACGGAAAGCAGAAATGTGCTGTGAATGTTTAGCAGAAGCTAATGAGAGAATGACAATAAGTTAACCTTTGATTATATCTGGATGGAGTAAAGGGCCGTGTCTAACTTATTGGGCTTGTGTACCCAGTTGGAATAATGTAGCCTGATGCAGTCTATCACTTGTCAACTTCACTTCTTTTTATACTCAAACCTAATTTTCATGAATTTTGTTGCCTCCCTTTTCTCCCAACTGACCTCATGCTGCTCCCACCCCCCATGCTGACCTCCAAGCTGCTTCAAGTTCAGGGTCATGTGACCCCTTTAGGAGGCCAGAGAGCCTAAATCACTTGGAGCCTGCTTCAAACATTCGTATACCTAGCTGATGGGGATATGTAAATTAATAATAATAATAATAATCAATTAAGCCTTGTTCACATGTCCAACCTAGGCTGCCAAACGATTGCCTCTACAGACATGCTGCTCACCCCGAGCCAGCACCCCCCGAGGGAGTGCTGTACCCCCCCCCCCCCCCCCCAAGAGCTCCCAGACCACGGTAATGGCAGAACCGTGACTTGTAAGCAGAGTATGATAGATCCCATCTTTATGACTCCTCCAATAGCATATTTTATCATGTGAAGCTGCTAAAGGAGACACAGGTAAAGGATACTGCAACACAGCAGAAAAGAGATCCCTGCAGGAGAGGTGAGTATAGTGTCTATCACGCTCAGCTTGCGACTCTGCATATTGGGTGGGTCCTAATACTGAGGGCACATCTACTATCTATACTGGGGAGGGGGCTACCTAATACTGGGGAACATCTACTATCTATACTGGGGAAGGGGCTACCTAATACTGGAGCACATCTACTATCTATACTGGGGAGGGGGCTACCTAATACTGGGGAACATCTACTATCTATACTGGGGAGGGGGCTACCTAATACTGGGGAACATCTACTATCTATACTGGGGAGGGGGCTACCTAATACTGGGGAACATCTACTATCTATACTGGGGAGGGGGCTACCTAATACTGAGGAACATCTACTATCTATACTGGGTGGTACCTACCTAATACTAGCGGCACTATGCATATGACTGTTGGTGCCCTCTACCGCAGGGACGAATGAATAAAGTTTTGTGCAATGCGATGGGGGTGGAGCATTGCACCGAGAACACAATGGCCAGGTCTAAAACCAGCCTTAGTAAAAATCTTTTGGTTCCACTCAGGTGCACTTTGAATAAAGCAATACAGCTTTTCCTTTCTAAAGCAGAAGGTATTTGCAAGTGTTTAGGTCCACATGAGGAAGAAGTGATGTGCAGCTGTACGCATGCTAGATTCTCAGATGAGAAGGCCCGGAACAATCATTTACCCCAAGTTTTCTCTAACGTGTGAAAGTATGTGGTATAGTTTGGCTTCCTAAACCAGAAGGTATTTGCAGGTGTTCAGCTCATTCATTCATTCAGGGCTGTGGGTGAACATGCAAATCATCCGTTTACGTCTCTGAAAAGCCAGGCATACATCTACAACTTTTTATTATTCAAAGAGTTTATTGAAAAACTTAAAAAAATTACAACATGCAATCAGAAGGCGCAGGTAGAGAAGGATAAGTACATAGTACAACGAATCATAATACACTGAGTAAACAGACAGTATAAAACGCAGAGAATAGAGAGCTTCAATTCAGATGTAAAACATCCAATAAGAAGCAGTAATAAGGTCAATTGAGGCCCCGATATTCCATCCATTTTTCCCATATGCTATTGAATTTATCCAGATTTTCAATACTCAAAAAATGTAATCGATCAGTTAACATAATTACATCCAACCTATCTTTAACTAATTGCAAATCCAGGGATAAACACCTCCATCTGAGAGCAATGGACCAGTGTGCCGCCAATATCATATATTGATAACATCTAAAAAATGTTTTCAAACCAAAGGGTTATTGATATAAAACAGGCCCTGCGTATGGGAGACAGTGAGATGAAAACCAACATCTACAACTTTTTATTGCACACCTGTAGCCTGTGAATTTTACAGAGCCAATAATCCAACTTGCAGACAGATGTTTTAGATATTTTTAGATCTATTCCTGGGGAAGGTATTTAAAGGAAGTCAGAATTAAAAACAGATACTTACCTATATAGCCTTCCCGGTCTCCTTGCGTTCCCCTGCAGGCTACCCCATTAGCAGTCTACAACTGATCGGTTGTTAACTGGTCTCCTCCGCCTTGGCTGGTCTTCGGAAGTCTTCAGAAGCACTTGGCCTCCCGAAGACAGGTGGCTCTGGACTGCACACGCGCGAGCGCCCTCTCACACACATATGCAGTACAGCGCTGCCTGTCTTTGGGAGCCTGAGTCGTCCTGACGATATCCGAAGTCTCCAGTGGCAGGAGATTTGAATGGAGAAGTCTGCGGGGGGAAACACGGGGACCGTGATAGGAACGGGAAGCCTCTATAGGACCCAGAGACTTACCTCTCCTCAGGTGAGTATCTGTTTTTGTTTTTAATCCGGCTTCCTATTTACTATTAGCGCAGGACGCTATTGCAGGCTGGAGCGCGAAGAAAGCTTCGCATAGCCCGGGCGCGCAGGCGCAGTTGTCATCGACTTACAAGTCGACGGTAATTAAACTTAGCCACGACGGGAGACCGGAGGATAGTGCAGGACCGGTGCGGGACAGGACGGCTTCTGGGGGCTATAAAGGTGCGTACACACATGCGACTGTAGTCGCTTGAAACCATTGTTCCCCAATCATTTCAAACGACGATCGTTTAAAAAAAAGCAGCCAACGACCATGAAGTCTAACGACGGATGAGCTAGTTTGTTAAAAATAAACGATCTAGCTTGGCGGATTTTTTCCAACGAAGATCGTTTGCAAGAGTAGTACATCGTTGGAAAACGGTCGGTCGTACTAGGCTTGACATGCGCATTTCGCTATTGCTCCATGGAACTTTTCATTTTTATGCGCAAGCGCAATAGTTGCTTTACGTGATATAACGTTCGTTCTAACGATCAGATCGTTACACACCTTTAAAGACTTACTTTACTTAGGTCGTTCTTTCGTCAAGTTTGTTCGTCATTCACAACGAACGATCGTTGTCGTATGTGTGTACGTAGCTTAATACTTTAAGCCATAGACCCCGAACAAGCATGCAGATCAGATGCCTATGACAAACCTGACAAGTTTAGCTGCATGCTTGTTTCAGGTGTGTGACTTAGACCCTACTGACCAGAAAGATCAGCAGAACTGCCAGGCAACTGGTATTATTTAAAAGGAAATAAATATGGTAGCTTCCATAGGTCTCACACCCCGGGTTCCTTTTAACCAATAGCCGACCGCGTCACGCCGATGGGTGTGTATGCGGCGGAAGCCCCAGGACTGGTTAACGCCGATCGGCATAAGGTCTTTGGGGCGTGGTTTGCGGGCGATCGCGCGCGCATTCCCGCTCTGATGTCTCCCAGCGGCGATTGTGCGGCGCTGTGGCGAGGCCTTAAAGCTGCAGTGGCCCAATTTGATAAAAATGGCCTGGTCTATAGGGGGTTTAACACAGCGGTCCTCAAGAGGTTAAATACTCCACAAAGATTGCTATGGAAAGTTGTCTGTATAGGGAAAAGGGAATAGAGATAATACTCGTAAAAGTGCGCAGTCCGGTAGCTGTATACATGCCATGATAAGCACACTTTAGCATGAAATTAAACCTTTGACTGTTTCCAGCAGGTACAGGTGAGGGATTGGCCAACAGTGGATTAATATCTTATCACAAAGAAAGCAAAAATCTCCCATGAGGCTGTGCTCAGAGACAGATGACCTGCAGAGACAGGCATTTTATCTTGGCAGCGCTCATAATGTTCCTTAGTATAATTTGTTGACTTGGATATGGACAACAAAGACTGCTGATATTCAACGCCGATGGGGAATTCGGCTAAAGCAGAGCTGATCCCAGGCTAACAATCCACCCGTTCGTCTGTCTGTCAGATGAACAATAAAGTTATACATGTAGTTCTTGTACTCGGCTCTTGCTAGCCTGACAGGACTGACTAAACGTTACAGAAAATTGCAGCAAATTGGTCGTATGACAGAGCCCATCCCCAGCAAATTGCAGGCTGAGTTTTACAAGAAGATACAATTGTCAGAGTAATTCCACCCTGAGGGTTAATTATGTACACAAACAAACCACAAGGGAAGGACTTTCATTTTGCTCCTTGTTTTAAAAAAAGTAACATGACAAGGCTCTAAAAAGCCGGTTCCAAATAAAACAGGAAATTTTGTATTAAGAGGGAACAGCGGTAAATTATCCAAGCATATACCTGAAATATGTGTATGGCTTCTTGCTTATTTTACTCAGTCTATAAGCTGCTCGATTAGCTGATGTCAAATGAATTGCTTGTAAAATGCCTGGGTAAGGTGCCCACACATTAGCCACATCCTCTAACGCTTACTGTCTGTGCTACACGCTGTAATCCTCTTCGAGGAATTCAATCTGTGATTTCCCCTCTGCAGTCTAAAGGTGCGTACACACGTTCGATTTTACCAAACGACCGCTCATTTGGACGTCTAATCGGGCATGTGTACAAATGGTCGTTCAGCTGATAAGCTGATAACGCTGGTTTTGACAGATCCGCTTGGCGGATCGGTCAAATCCAGTCTTATCAGCTGAATGATTGTTTGTACACATGCCCGATTTGACATCCAAACGACCAGTCGTTTAAACGTCCAAATGACCAGTCGTTTGGAAAAATCAGACATGTGTATGTACCTTAAAGAGAACCCGAGGCGCAGTTCTGACAATGCAATCCACGTACAGAGGCTGGGTCTGCCTATACTGCCCAGCCTCTGTTGCTATTTCAATTCCTCCTAAGTTCCCCCTGCGCTCTGCAATCCCCCATAAATCACAGCCGCGCTGTGCGGGCTGTGTTTACATCTGTACTGTCACTGTGCGTGACTCCTGCATAGCTCCGGTCCCGCCCGCGTCCCTTCCCTCCAATCAGCGGGGAGGAAAGGGACGCAGCGGGGGCCGGAGCTATGCAGGAGGCGGGGGGAGCGGCAGACTAACAGTACAGAGATAAACACAGCCCGCTGTGACACACTGTGTGTCGGTAGCGCGGCTGTGATTTATGGGGGATAGCAGAGCGCAAGGGGGCTTACGGAGGATTGAAATAGCAACAGAGGCTGGGCAGTATAGGCAGACCCAGCCTCTGTATGTGGATTGCATTGTCAGAACCCCACCTCGGGTTCTCTTTAAAGGGGCACTATGGCGAAAAATTTTAAAATGTATAATATGTGCAAACATATACAAATAAGAAGTGCATTTTTTCCAGAGTAAAATGAGCCATAAATTACTTTTCTTCTATGTTGCTGTCACCTATTGTAGGTAGTAGAATTCTGACAGTAGCGACAGGTTTTGGACTAGTCCATCTCTTCATAAGGGATTCTCAGGGATTTATTTATTTTCAAAAGCACTTAGTGAATGGCAGTTGCTCTGTCCAACTGCCAAAAAACTGTGTAGCGAGTCTTTATACAGAATAAAAGCCTTGCTGAGAATACCCTATGGAGAGATGGACTAGTCCAAAACTGTCACTTGTGTCAGATTTCTACTACTTACTGTAATTTTACACTTTTTCGCCATAGTGCCCCTTTAAACAGAACGGATGATACAGATAAGGTAGCAGCCACAACCGCAAAGCAAAGAAAATATCCTCTAATGATCAAGCCCCACAGTTAAGTGTGTACATAGTTTTAGGACTAGTTTGTGTTCCGTTTATTGCTGTTAGAGCTGGTTCCCACTTGTGCACTTTTTAGCGCTTTGTTGATCGCTGGTGATCAGCAAAGCGTTGTTGCTAATGTATCCCTATGGGATCATTCTCACTGCAACGTTTGCTATTTGCATAAATTGCAAACATGCTGCGTGCAGAACTTTAGTGGTGATTGCGATGTGATTCTCGTTCCGTTGAGCGGGAATCACAACACAAATCGCAGCAAAATTGCAATGCAAGATCGTGATCGCGGTTGTGATTTGCGTTTTGCATCTGTAGTTGAACTAGCCCTAAGGGCATTACATAAAAGTTTATCTGCATATTCTCAAATTGTTCATTATGATTAAGACTGCTTTCCCACCAGGACGTTGCGTTTTAGGGGACGTTATAGGTCGCATAACGGGCCCCTAACGCAACGCCTGGTGGTGCTGGAGGAGGACGCTACCTAGAGCTGCGTTATGCAGCTCTTGGTGCGCTTTTTTTGTGCTCTAGGATGCGGAGACCACGTGATCCGCATCAAGTGGTCCCACCAGCCAATCGCCACACAGAGCGCCCGCTCCTGGAAAGTAAACACTGCACGTCACAGTGCAGTGAATATTAATTAGCCATGTGGCTGGCTGCGGAGGAGGAGGGGAGACCTCCTCCTCCAACATTACTGAGCATGTGCAAACAGTCTAACGCGGCTTAGCCGCATATAACGCACAGCATGCAGCACTTTAAGTTGACGTCTAGCGTTACAATGTAACGCAACGTGGCCACTGTGAACATCCCATTTAGTTTTCATTGCTGTGAGTTAGGCTGCACTAACATGTGCCTGTAACGTCTTACTGTGAAAGCAGCCTTAACATTCATTGATCAGCCTCAAACTATAGTGCAGAGTAGCCCAGGGGAGCAGTTTAACATTTACCTGCTCCCATGCTGCTTTGGGTCTCCTCTGACAGCCACATGCACTATGCTGCATACCTCTGAGACACGTCACATCATCGGGAGAAGGAGGTATGGAAGCTCGGAGCGTGCAACTGCCAAGAAGAACAGAAGAGACACAATGCATCGCTGAAGCAGGTAAATATTACACTGCTCAGCTGCACTACTCTGCATGTGGGGAGGTGGTTGTGGGGGAGGTGTGTGTGTCTTACCAGTTACCATGGGGGGGGGGGGGGGGGCTACATAAAATGGCAAGGAGGGGTGCATTTGGCCCATGGCACTTGTTGACACATTTGCTCTACAGGATTCACCAAACTGTTCCAGCGCTGGGTCCCTCTAAACATATTCAATAATTTTGTTTCTTGTGGCCGTGCTTGCAGAAAATGTGCGATTGCGCGCAAACTAAAACTCGCAATTGCGAGCGAATAGTCACGTGAAAACGCTAGTGCGGTCATGATATGAGTTATCACGGTTTAGTGAATCAAGCCCTTTATCACAGTTAATACGCCTTATCAGAGTAGCATAGCGAGCGCTACGAACGTATGCCTGCTAATTGGCAATGACAAGAGCTCCCCTCGTCCTGCCCTGAGACCCTGCGGGTTCGTAGCGCTCGCTATGCTACTCTGATAAGGCGTGTTAACTTTGATAAGGTGTGATGTTTGTCTTATCACAGTTTAGTGAATCAAACCCGATAAACAAACGTTTTGCGCGTGATCATGTGCACGTTTCATGTGAAAAGCGCACGTGATCGCGCGATAACCTTCGTGTATCACGCGAACTAATGCTGTTCTCGTGCAAGCTTTTGCGATCGGCAGATCGCGTGATAACTGCTGTGATAGCAGTTATAACGCTTTAGTGAATCAAGCCCATAGAGCGAAGCCACTTGTGCACAGCAGTTTCATTTTATTGGACCTGCGTGGACTGCACACAGATGAGAGCGCAGCCACAGAGAAGAAGAGGGTTCTGGGTAGCAGTAGAGGGTGCAAGTAAGATCCAGGAAGCCTCTGCACCATCCAGACAGGTTCCCTTTAAGTGTACTACACAGTACGTCCTGCATGGCCCTGTATCATTTGTCCACCTGGGGCTGTAGGCAGGGTGGAACTTGCAGCATCTCTGCTTCTCCATGTTGGCCTGGCTAAGCGCTAGTCATGAGGTGAAATATGGACTTGCTCCAGCAGGTCAGGTTGGTTGACAAGACTTTGTTGTGAATTCCCCTTTCTGCCTTCCATGTAGTTGTGAAACGCTACACACCTTCTTTGTCAACAGAGGAATCCAGGAAACAAGAGCCATGAAGTGACGTAGCCTCCTCCACAAGCAGAGAAAGGTTAAACCGCGCTGACATGCAGGCGTGTTTACCCGGGTGTCAATTGGCCATACATATCAGAGATGTAAATCTGAAATGTGCAGTGAGGGCCCAACTTCTGTAATGTCAAACTTTAAGGAGCAACTCTGCCCAGGAATGAAAAGGACTTACGAATCTGTTGACACCATCCAGGATACAATGCAACTTTGGACTGATAGTTTAGTCAGTTTAATCGGGGCTTTGGAGTCGGTACAAAAATGATCTGACTCCTCAGTTTATGAAACCTCCGACTCCAACTACAAGTACCCCAAATTACTCCAACTCCTCGACTCTCACTCCAACTCCAACTCAACAGCCCTGAGTTTAAAGTGAACCGAGCACCTTTTTTTCACTCAGGACATTTCTATAGCACATGAAAAATGTATGCCGACTATCTGTTTCATTATTAAAATAAACTTTAATTTTACCTTGTATTTTACATTCAAAGTTGTTAAATTGGCCTGTTTGAGCAGGCCTGCCGACCGTCCCCATCCGCAGAAAGTTCAGTAACCTCTAATTGTTTTATTGCGCTAATTACCAAGAGGTAAACCATGCCTTTCATCAGCAAAGAGGGTGAATAATTAGGAGTGTGTTTTCAAAGCATGGCTTTGAAAACACACTCCTAATTATTCACCCTCTTTGCTGATGAAAGGCATGGTTTACCTCTTGGTAATTAGCGCAATAAAACAATTAGAGGTTACTGAACTTTCTGCGGATGGGGACGGTCGGCAGGCCTGCTCAAACAGGCCAATTTAACAACTTTGAATGTAAAATACAAGGTAAAATTAAAGTTTATTTTAATAATGAAACAGATAGTCGGCATACATTTTTCATGTGCTATAGAAATGTCCTGAGTGAAAAAAAGGTGCTCGGTTCACTTTAATGCCAAATTACAGTCAGAATTTCCTTTCTTCTTTAATAGATTAGCCATACCATTATAACTTTTGAGAACAAATAAAAAAAAAAGAAAAAACTGGGTGAAAGGGTTAACAGGTTTACTTTTGTTTTACCATGAGAACATGTCAGTCACTAAACTGTGCTGCGCTGACCGAGGACACAAAGCTGTAAGGATATTTTTGTTCTTTGATCTCCGAGTGGTGGGAATTTATAGCAGGGGGCTTCTGTGTGCAAGCTACACTGATAACAAGCTATGCAGTCAGGAAAATATCAGTGTGGTGCTTACAGATTGAACTGTATATAGACGTTTATAGATGGCAGCTTCCAGGATTAGCTGAGTGATACTCACACAGATAATGTTACACTGGGCCAGTGGCAATAGGCAGACAGGATTACTATATAGACAATGAGAAGTTGGAAAACAGGTTTAATATTGTATCAGACTGCTATTCCATTTTATAGTGAAATACCTATAAAAAAGTTTTTATTACTGTCTGTGTTGGAAAAGCTTACTTTGCTTGCTGTCGCTGCTGGTATTATAGTGTACGCACACATCCAACTTCGGTTGGCCAATTTTACTATTTCAGATCTTTGATGTTATGAACAAATTGTGTAGGTAAGCTCTCCTACTTCATGAAAGTGGTCAGTCTTTGACCAATCAAAATTGGATGTGTGTACGCTTCCTAGGTACGTACAACCATTGGATTAAACTCGGCCAAGACACGGCTAAAGATTGCCTCTGCTGAGAATCTTGTGTGTGTACAAGAGCCCCCTACCCCAGCAGCCCCCGATGCTTCGGCAAGAGATGCGGCATGCAGGATCACCCAGAATGCCCTACACCATTGTTCTCCCTCCTTGTCCCTCCTGCTCGTTTGTGCGCTACTCGTCCCCTCTTCCATAGTAACAAAATACATCGCTAGCTTGGAGGCTAGCAATGTGTCTGTTCAGCATTGGCCACGAACTGTTGTCTGAGGGATTGAGCCCCAATCCATCATCAGTCTCCCAGCGGCGACCACCGCTAGGAGACTGTTAGATGGCGAAATCGCTATTTACACTGTAGCGCTGCAATCTATGGCAGCGCTGTACCAGGGACAGCCGCGTGGCACGGCTGTCCGCCTGGGAGGCTCAGCAGCGATCGGCTGTCATAGGCTGATGAAATATGAAGGGAGAAGCTGCAGATGCTTCCCACTTCGTCCTGGCCCCGAACATTGCTGCGCATGGACCACCGAAACATAGCCGAAAGAGCTTTTCAGATATGTTACATGGCCGTGCTCCTCTTCACGCACGAGTGCGGCCGTACTGTGCCTAAGTGAGTATTACCGCGCCTGTGCAATAAGCAGGAACCACTCGTCCACAAGCTGCTCCGTGCTACTGTGCAGGTGCGGCCGTACTGGCGTGCGTGCAGCATGGCTGCGCTCAGGCATGAAGAGGAATGCTGTCACGATTTACAAGAGGGTCCCGCGCAGAGGCTGTGGTCTCATGGAGTATCCACAAACATCCCTCTGCTTAAGTATGTACAGTTTATTTCATTATTTTTGCCTCAAGTTTACAGTGTAAGTGCCGGGCATAAAATCAAAAATCAATTCTTTATTTTTATCTGGTAAACAAGTAGTAAGGATGCTAACCAGGCAATCCAAAAGTTAAAATCACTTTTACTTTTCTTGTTGATAAATGATCATTTCCCAGTTTACCTGACTCTTATTTGGTACACACAAAATTTGGTACACAAAAAGGAAGTAGCAGGGCATGCTGGGTTGTCCTTTTTTGCTTCTCTACTTCCCCTCAGACTTAATTAATGCAGCCTGATTGGCTGAAGCCTCTTTCCCTCCCGTTTTCCCCTCCCACACCTCTGTTCCTCTCTGATTGGCCAATATTTCTCATGCTGAGACAATGCACTTTCTATAGTGGAGGGCGGGCAATGCATATACAATTAGGTAGAGGAAAGTAAGGGAGGAAATTACATCAGGGTTGGCTTCAAAATAGCCACTGTTAAATGGGAAATGCTAAGAAGGATTTTCTCTTTTTTTACTGTAGAAAAACAAAAGTTTGCTTTCTTAAAACAGAAAGAATTTGCGATAATTCAGGTTGGAGTGAGCTTGAGATGTCTCCCAGTGCATCACTGCTGAATATATGCAAATTAACCATTGTTACCCTTAGAAGCTAAACACACCTCCAGAACCGCTGGAATGCAATGATGTGTCAGCTTGTTAATTTGTACAGAGCCAGAATAATCCAACATGCATACAGACTGTTTCGGATTGTTTGATCCTCATCAGTGCATGGCATGGATTAATTTGGCTCTATGGGGTAGGGCTTGTAACACCGAGAGGTACAGACTAACCAGCAAGCTCATATATTCTGCAGTGATGCACTGGGAGACATCTCAAGCTCACTCCAATCTGAATTATCGCAAATTCTTTCTGTTTTAAGAAAGCAAACTTTTGTTTTTCTTAGCATTTTAGTAAGGGGGCTTTTAGGACCATTGTAGTCCCTTACACACTCCAATAAGTTCTGGGTCACCATGAGCTTGCTGGTTAGTCTGTTACTGTAGAAAAATCACTAAAATCAAAACATGGACAGTGCAATGCATATGTTATGTAAGTAGAGCAAGTATTTATCTACTTATATATATGTGTTTTTTTTCTGTGAAATGATGGCCGACAGCTCCTCTTTAAAGAGTACCTGTAATGAAAAAAAAGGTTCCCTAGGGCATACGTATTTTAGAAGGGGAAAGCCTCCGAAACCTAATGAGGCTTCTCTCATCCTCCTCTTCAGCCCTGTTCCAGCAGTTGGGTCCCCCAAAAGTCTGGTGACAAGAGCTTGTCAGTATCTTGCGCAACTGAAGTAGTCATCAGAACCAGAGCTGTGGAGTTGGTACAAAAATCATCCAACTCCGACTCCTCAGTTTATGAAACCTCCAACTCCGGCTCCAGATACCCACTAATTGCTCCGACTCCACAGTCCTGTCCAGAACAATAACAATCCAGTGATGCGCTCGGGCGTATCTGGGTAATATAGAGCCTATGGCAAACACTGAAATTGCGCCCCCTCCTCCCTCCATCAGAGCCCCCCTTCCCTCTAAAAACAGCATCCTTTCTCGCATGTGTGTGTTATAGTTGCCAGTGTTTTTTGGTTCGGGATATTGCTGAAGTTACTTTTTTGGAAATATGTCTTATTCCTTCGCTGTCCTCTTTTCTAACACTAAGCCAAGTGCACCCTACATACGTAAGTTAAGTACCCGTGTTCCCCAGATAACAGAATGAATCTGATCTGAGGTCTGAGTGATGGAGAGGCACAGGGGCAGGCATGGCGGTGCAGCACAGGGGCAGGCATGGCGGTGCAGCACAGGGGCAGGCATGGGGCTCTTAGTGCTGTCGGGCCCATGGCATGAGCCATGCCTGTACCCTCTAGATACTCCTCTGAATGCGCAGGCGCAATAGCAGCTTTCAGATGGACTACGTCATAAATAGCCGAGCACGATAGAGTCTGCTCTGCTTCGCAGGTCGTGTGCATCTGCGCAGTAGAGGACCCAATTGGGCTTTGCTATTTCCACCAGAGCCCATCGGAAAGCCGCTAGTGCACCTTCACACAGCGGCGAGTGGGACTGATTTCGCTTGCCTGTGTCCGGGGGTCCCAGCGGTAGAAGGAGTCTGCGATGGGGGAAGCCTCTTTAGAATCCAGAGTCTTCCCCCTCTTGAGTACTCCCCAGGGGAGGCTTTTCTCCTCACAGATTTCTTTTAAGTGATGAGCGAAGTAGAGATGTGGCAAAGTGTTCGCCGAACTGTTCCCTGTGACCAGGCCATGGGGAATGACCTCGGGGTCATTTCTGCATCCATCATATTACGGATTACTGCGCAGGCGCTTTCCCGGTGGCCGAGCGTCCTTGATTGTGCGCCTGCACCCGGGAGCGCTCTGCGCATGTGCATGACGTCACGTGGAGCACTCCCGGCTGCAGGCGCGATATCAAGGAACCGTGGCCGCTGTTGTAATGTCTGATTGTACTGCCCGGAAGCTCCCTTCCACACTAAGTAGCACGCATGCTCAGTGTGAAGTTAATGATGCTGCTGGAGGTAAAATACTAAATATCTTCACTTCCACACCTCGTACACTCCCCACATTTTCAGGGTAGGAAGGGTACCCCCCGAACTACCTCTATGCCAAATTGCAGCCCCCCAGACCCGCTGGTTCAGGAGATAGATTACAGAAATCTGTCTCAGGAACCAACGGGTCTCGGGGGCTGCAATTTGGCATAGAGGTCATTTTGGGGGTTCCCTCCCTACCCTGAAAACTGGGGGAGTGTAAGAGGTGTGGAAGTGAAGATATTTAGTATTTTACCACCAGCAGCATCATGCAATAGGAATTGTGGCCGCACAGTCTCCTACTGCGCATGCGGGGCAGCGCAAATCCACAGGCAGCGTAATCAGACACAACACCGTCAAAGGGTCTGCACAGTAATTCTAATATGACGAATGCGGAAATGACCCCGAGGTCATGCGTCCTGGCCTGTTCACTGCGAATAGTTTGGACCATCTCTAGAGAGAAGTAGCCATAATGTGATTTGTCAGATCTTGATCAGATATTTCAGATAATCTGATAGATTTGTGGAAAATTGCATTACCAATGAGTAAATTGAAGTCAAAGGCGTACTTTTACTGGGAGGTTAAGAGATTTTAAAGGTCACTTTGAGCTGTAAATAGCTGAAGTTGCCGGAGAGACAAATGCGAATTATGCCTGACCTCTACTTGACCCAAAAATGTGACATTTGGTATTACATGCAAGTAACATTATATTATATGGATAAGGTTTTATGCTGTAAAATGTGGTAGACATCCCTGATTTTCACTTTCAATACTTTATTTCAAATGCGTAACTGCTTTCAGTTTATTATTATCCATTTATGTAGCACTATTATTTTCTCTAGCTTGTCACATGACTGCAGAACGCTGGTAACTGTTTTTCCAGCAGTAGCCTATTGATTTCACTAGGCTGCTTTTCCCCTTCTGATTTTGCATGCAGAGAAACGCAGTGAATCAGACATAGTTGAAACGGGCCCTTCCTTGGGGCCCCTGTTTGGTAGTTACCCAGTACTGAATTCCTAAACCTGTCACTATGGAAATGCCTTCACCTAGTCATCTAGCTATCACAATTTGACCCATATCAAAGCCATTCAAATACACACACTTGCCCATCCGCCATTCTTCCAACATATTACCATCAAGAACTGATTGTTTGGTTCCTGTTTTATGCTGGGCATAGACGGTACGTTTTTTTCTTACCAATCGAGCCACTGATGGCTCGATTGATAATTTCCGACATGTCCGATCACCGCGTGGATCGATTCCCGGCTCGATGCCCGTGGGCGGACAATGGGCAAAAACGAAGCGCTGATAAGGAAGTGCCAGCGGGGACGAGCAGGAATCGATCCGCGCGCACGCGCAGATGAGCGGTGACGCTCCGGCATCGAGCCGCTGGCTCGATTCCGCTGCATAAATGTACCGTCTACGCGCAGCATAAGGGTTAGTTTACATGAACTGTAAGCATGGCTTTTTTAGGGGGTGACGAAAGCAGAGTTATCACATGATCAAACGCATTATTCAAATGAATGGAAGTGTTTTTTTTCCTAAACAAGACAAGCCATGGAACATTTATATTGCGCTTTTCTCCTGTCGGACGCAGAGTGCCAGAGCTGCAGCCACTAGAGCACGCTCTATAGGCAGTAGCAGTAATAGGGAGTCTTGCCCAAGATCTCCCTACTGAATAGGTGCTGGCTTACTGAACAGGAAGAGCCGAGTTTCTGACACAGGAGACCTAGGTTTGAAACCAGCACCTATTCAGTAGGGAGACCTTGGGCAAGACTCCCTATTTCTGCTACACTATCCAGCCACTAGTCACTGTCGTAAACGATGTTGATAGGTTTGTGTGTCCTTGGCGTAAATTCCGTGGTAGATCCCGTTGTCTCATCTCGTCTTGGTCGCTACTTGTAGCATTCAGTGTTCGCTGCGTTTGGCATTTCCGTGTCCCCCTACGGGCTCACAACGCAGCGCCACGATGAAACCGCGCAAAACGATGCTGAACGCTTATCTATTCAGTAGCAAAAAAGCATTTAGCATCATCTAAACAAGACACCGCCAGCTGTCCCGCCAGCGGCACGTCTGAACTAGCCTAATTTGTCCCAACGCTTGACAGGTGCCATAATAACAAAATAATCAGCGTTATTCATATTATCTGTCAGTGGTTTTCATTTATAGAGAAACCGTAACCAAGATTTGAACTTCATCCCAATCAGTAGCGGATACCCCTTTCCCATGAGAAATCTTTACCTTTTCTCAAACGGATCATCGTGCGCTCTGTATGGCTGATATTGTAGTGAAACCCCTCCCACAGTGTGATGTCAGCGCCTCACAGCTCTGAGGTCATGACATCACACTGTGGGAGCCTTGTTGCATTGTGGGAAATAACAGCTGTTTCCAACTGCCAAATAAAGCAAGCAGCATCTCCTTCCAGTGACATCACCTGCTAGCAGCAAAAATGTCACCATGTAATAAATGTCTGAATATAAATCAGGGAGAGGAAAGATTTTACAATGAGCAAACACTGACTAAATCATTTATACATAATTATTGTAAAAAATTAAACACTTTTTTATTACATTATTTTCACTGGAGTTCCTCTTTAAGTCTGATCAGTGAACAAAGTCAAAAGATCTGCATAGCTGCCAGAGAAGTGGCACTATGGAAAAGGGAATAACAATGGCAACGTCCCTGTTCCATTCACTGCAGGTGTCCGTTAAGTTTGTGTGAGACATTCTGTTGGTGTAAATGGAAACATGGCTGCCTGCCACAGCTACTTAGCAGGAGGCAAAGAAGAGTCCATTAGAAATATTTGTCTTTGTTCTCTTACAATGCGGTATATTACACAGATCCTTGTTTGAGATTTAGAAGCTGCACCTGTCATACAACTGTGACTCCGAGGCTTGTGGTGGTGGGGAAGTTATACTGGTCAATGCGGAGGCTGCACACAGTTCTATGCAGAAAACACAGGACAGAAGGAAAACCAGCAGAAATGCACGCTGTAAGAGTTTAGCCTGTCTATTTCCCCCTTATCTGTGACTAATCAGTGTAAATTGATCTCTCAGCTGTGTCAGCTGGCTGCCTCAGCAGAGCAGCTAATTTGTAAATACAAGACGTTAACCCTATGCCTGCCTCCGTAAAAGCAGAAAGTAGACATACTGCAGATTTATGGCATGATTTGTATCAGCTGTAACAAAGAAATGTTTCTTTAAAGGTTGTTATGCTGTTGCTTATCTTTCAGAGCAGAGAGGAAGTTCTGAGTTCAGGTCCACTTTAACCACTTGAGGACCGCGGTGTTAAACCTCCCTAAAGACCAAGCCATTTTTTTTTGTTAAATTGGCCACTGCAGCTTTAAGGGCACGCTGCAGGGTCGCACAACTCAGCACACAAGTGATTCCCCCCTCCTGCTCTGTTGGTGGGGTCCGAACCCCCCCAATGTTTATTTTTTTAAATAAATATTTATGTTATTATGTTAATAATACATTTTACTATTTATTTATTCTTAAAAAACCCTCCCCCCAGCCAGCCAATCACGGCAATCGTCTATCATAGGTTTCAGCCTATGAGAGCCGATCGCTCTCCTGTGTCCCAGGAGACACTATGTTTATAGGCGGTGGTTTCACCGTCTAACAGTCTCCTAGTGGCAATCATCGCTGGGAGACTGAAGGCGGAGCTCCGCCATCCAAGCAGTGATGCGTGCGCACTAGCGTGTGCGATCTCCTGCAAAACAGGCCCGCAGGACCTTATGCCAATCGGCGTTAGGCGGTCCTGGGGCTGCCACGCCTGTCGGCGTGATGCCGTCAGCATGTAGTTAAAGGTTATTATGCTGTTGCTTATCTTTTAGAGCAGAGAGGACGTTCTGAATCAGGTCCACTTTAAAGAGGAACTGTAACCCAGGATAGAACTTCATCCCAGTCAGTAGCCGATACCCCCCTTTCCCACGAGAAATGTTTACTTTCTCTTGTATAGATCATCTGCGACGTCTTTGTGGCTGAGGTTGTGATGAAGCCCCTCCCACAGTGTGATGTCAGGGCCATGGCAGCTTCCTGACTGTGAATCTCGTTGCACAGTGGGAAATAATGGCTGTTTCCAACTACTAAGCAAGCAGTATCTCCCACTGTGCATATATATTTTTCATGTCCGCTGGTGGTAAAGATGATGACCTGCAGGGTGACTGTGTCTAGTGGCGTTACACAGCAGTAAAAAAAAGCCCCATTTCGAGTCTGAGGATGGCAGAGGCCTAACTATTCATAACTCGTACAGGTTACTGATTGTTTTGTCTGGATATTTTGCCAAAATAAGTTGTGACAGTGGAGGATCAGGAACTCCTCTGATAACAATAACTGAAGAGGCCATCAGGGAGATTCAGATTGCCTCAGGCTTGTGGCAGGTGGGCGGAGCTGTCGCCACAGGTGCAGAGATCGGAGCACAGGGAGCCCTCCCCAGAGATTCAGCTCCACTCCAGAGACTGACCCACACCGAGCAGCTTTTCCATTCACAAAGAGCACATGAAAGTGCCGTCAATGGAATGGAAAAACATCTCTGTTTAAAACGGAACAGAACTTTCCAAAGCAAACGGTTCCTAGATACCTCTCCATAAGAGCAGACAACCGAGACATTCTGTGGACTCAATTGACTAAAGACAGTTCAGTAATAGAATTTAGGTTGGTAAAATACCGCATTCTGTTTTTTACACTCTGTTGTCCAAATTCACTAAGATTTCCCACATGTGGTAGAGAAGTTCGATAATATACAGAAAAAAACATGCTTCAATTCATTAAAGGGGCACTATGGCGAAATATTGTAAAAATTTAAAATATGTGCAAACATTAACAAATAAGAAGCAGGTGAGGCAGGAAGCTGTCATCCTACATCATCATTGAACTAAACTTTGACCCCTTACATCACAGTCAGCAGACACATGGCAACCAATCAGCTAGCACCCCCTCCTGGACTTCCCACCCCCCCTATAAAAAAAAGCAGTTGCTGTGGCCATATTGGAACAAATCTCTGCTGGCTCAGCTGACTGTTAGTGAGAGCAGGGTCAGACTTGCTGCTGATAGGTAGGGAAAGCATTAGCTAGGCCTGTGTTCTTGTTCCTCACTTGCTGTGAAAGCACCCCAAACAGCCCAATTGAGGGCTAGCACATCAGTCTCCTGTGTCTTTGTGTGTGTGACACTCCACAGCCCACTGACACCCAGAGCTGTGCATAATGTGATTTCTGCCCATTAGGGTTTAAAACCTGACTTTGTGTCAACTACGTAATTTGCCATGGATCCCCCTCTGGCATGCCCCTGTCCAGGTGTTAGACCCCTTGAAACAACTTTTTCATCACTTTTGTGGCCAGAAAAAGTGTTTGTAGGTTTTAAAATTCGCCTGCCCACTGAAGTCTATGGTGCTTCCCCAGATTTGCGAACATTTGCGGAAGTTCGCGTTCCCTTTTCGCGAAGGGAAAATTCTATGTTCGCAACATCTCTATTGAAGAGCGGAAGTTACCATCTGGTCAGAGCTGGAGATAAATTCCGAACACTTTTACTTGATTACTGAATGCCTTAAAGGACAACTGAAGATAGAAGTATATGGAGGCTGCCATGTTTATTTCCTTTTAAGCAATACCAGTTGCCTGGCAGCCCTGCTGATCCTCTGCCTCTAATACTATTAGCCATAGCCCCTGAACAAGCAGCAGATCAGGTGTTTCTGACTTTAAAGTCAGATCTGACAAGACTAGCTGCATGCTTGTTTCTGGTGTTATTCAGATACTAGTACTACTGCAGAGAAATAGACCAGCAGGGCTGCCAGGCAACTGGTATTGATTAAAAGGAAATAAATATGGCAGCCTCCGTATACCTCTTACTTCAGTTCCCGTTTAATCTTTTTGAATTGCAATTTCTTGATATTTCATGAGGTATTTACCGCACAAGCCGGTAATTGTCCTCACTATTCGGTAATTATTTGTGTAATTAGTGAATTGGCATTTGGCAATATGATCGGTAAAATCAGCTGTTGTGCTTAGTGATTTGAGACCTATGTCTGTTGAGAAGAAAGCACACCCTATTATAAATGGGGAAAAAATGACTGTCAAGCAAATCCTTCTCAGGGATTTAAGGAGAATAAATATAACACATAGTTTGAAACACAAATGTGGAGAGTATGTAAATGTCTAGCTATGTGGCCGTGTTGCTGTAAATAGACACTGGAGTCAGAGGGCAGCCAGCCGTTCTCACAGCGTGTGAACTGGAAGAACCGGGTTCCTCTGGCTGCTTTGCTGTATTTGCCTAAATGACTCGACAAACACTGCAGAGAATGCAAAACACAAGAATCCCCTCTGCACAGGAAGTGATGTCGCCTGGCTTCACTAGGACTTGGTTCTAAGCAATCCTGAACCTAAACCTATTGTGAAAAACGGTAACATCTAAAATAAATACAAATAAGATGTAGAATTCTCCTAGAGTAAAATGTATTATAAATTACTTTTTTTCCTATGCTGCTGTCGCTTATAGTAGGTATTAGAAATCTGATCGATCTGACAGGTTTTGGACTAGTCCATTTCCTTGTTCGAGATTCTCAACGTTACCTTTATACTTTATAAAATAAGTTTTGGAAAGGATCTGTACAAAGATGCTATCCAGCCCCCCTACTAGCTTGCACACTACTGTGTTTTGACAGATTGACTGAGACACTGCTGTTCAGTAAGTGTTTTTGTAATTAAATAAATAACTGAGAACCCCCTGTAGGAGATGGACTAGTCCAAAACATGTCAGATCTGTCAGCTTTATATCATCTACAATGAGTGACAGCAACAAAGAACAAAAAAAAAAGTCATTTCTAGTGCATTTTATTCTGGGAGAAATCATACATAGTTATTTGGGTTGAAAAAAGAAACAGGTCCATCAAGCTCAACCAGAAAATAAAGTACAACCCCAGCCTGCACTCTCACATATCCCTGTTGATCCAGAAGAAAGGGAAAAACCCTTACAAGGCATGGTCCAATTAGCCGCAAAAGGGAAAAAAAATCCTTCCCGACTCCAGATGGCAATCGGATAAAATCACTGGATCAACTCCACCAGGAATTACCTAGTAATAATTATAGCCATGTCTTTCAACGCAAGGAATGCATCTATGCCCCCCTTTAAATGCAGATATAGAATGTGCTATAACTACTTCATCTGGCAATGCATTCCACATTTTAATCACTCTTACTGTAAAGAACCCTTTCCTAAATAAATGGCTAAAACTTTTTTTCCTCCATGCGCAGATCATGTCTCCTAGTCCTTTGTAAAAGCCTAGGGACAAAAAAAAGATAATCTGCCAAGCTTTTATATTGCCCTCTACCGTGATGTTAATTAGATCTCCTCTAAGGCGTCTTTTTATCCAGACTAAATAAACCCAGTTTATCTAACCTTTCTTGGTAAGTGAGACCTTCCATCCCACATATCAATTTTGCTGCTCGTCTCTGCACCTGCTCTAAGGCCCAGTGCACACCAAAACCGCTGGCAGATCCACAAAACGCTAGCGGTTTTTGGAGCTGATTTCAGAGCGATTCTAGGCATGTTTAGAGATGTTTTCTAAACATGCCTAGCGGTTTTGGGTGCGTTTTGTGTAGCAGATTACACATATTGTTACAGTAAAAGCTGTTACTGAACAGCTTCTGTAACAAACGCCTGGCAAACCGCTCTGATCTAGCGTTTTTCAGAGCGGTTTGCGTTTTTCCTATACCTTACATTGAGGACGAACCGCTTCAGAAAACCGCAAACGTGCAGCGGTTTGGGAAAAAACCTCAACCCGCTGGTGTGCACCATCACATTGAAATACATTAGACTAACGTTTTTACAGGCCGATGCGGTCGGCGGATCGCACCTAAAACCGCTCAGTGTGCACTGGGCCTAAAACTGCAATATCTTTCCTGTAATGTGGTGCCCAGAACTGGATTCCATATCCAGATATGACCTTAGTAAAGAGTTAAACAGGGGCAATATTATGCTCGCATCTCAGGTTTTTATTTACCTTTTAATGCATCCCAAAATTGTATTTGCTTTAGCTGCAGCAGCTTGGCATTGATTGGCATGAATGGTTTGCTGTACTCTGTAAAGCTCTGTGGAGAATGCCTATGGTGTGAAATGCATGTGGACAGTGTAGTATAAAGACGTAATAATAATGGGGAGAAATGTGTCAAAAGTAGGCAATGAGCCATATAATGCTTATCAACCGTCTACTCCATGCATGTCTAAAGTCCAGCCCGGGGGGGCCAAATGTGGCCCATTGAGCCATTTCTGGTGGCTCCCAAAGATCTCCACAGTTGTTAATTCCATGTGGCCCACAGGCTGTAGCTGCAGTGCTGCCATTCAGGGGCCAGCAGCAGTAACAGCTACTGATTAGCAGCTGCCACTGTGCTAACTGCACACGGTATATGGGTTATTGGACAAAATGTCACAGGCATAACAGCAATCAGCAAAAGTTGTGTTTAATTTCGCTGGTTCAGCCCCTAGAACTCTCAAGAACGGCAAAATATGGCCCTTGGCCTAAAAAGTTTGGCCACCCCTGGTCTACTCTGTGCTGATCTTCCACTCAGGGTAGGAACACACTAGATAGAAACGCTAGCGTTGCGTAAAACCCTTCTAATGCAAGTCACTGGGCCGCATGAAAAAATGCATGTGTTTGCATTCTGCAGTGTGCGTTTTTAAAAACGCTGGTCTTACTGCACATAATAAAAGTGGAGACGCAGAGGTATTGCGTTTTAGTGCATTTTTTATGCGTTTTGTGGTTTTATATGCATTTTTTAAATTGTTTTGTTTAAAAAAAAAAAAGTTTGACATATTTCCTCTTCCTGTTGACTTCCTAGTGATTTGTATAAAACACATACAAAAACGCATTAAAACACACGCAAAATGCAAGAAAACCGCATGTGGGGAACAAAAACGCAAATGCACGGAAAACGCACTAAAAACGCTCAAATAGCATATGCAGCAAAACGCTACCTTTCCCGCACTGCCTAGTATGTTCCTACCATGAGAGTAATTAAAAAAATACCAGATTGTTGATCACACAAGGCTTAAAAATCAATTACAGGATTTGCTAAAGCGGATGTAAGATTCTGAAAAGGTCACTGAACAAGTGTAATGCATTATTGCTTGTGGATTTGTAGAAAGATAAGACTGAGCAGTAGAACAACTCGCTGGAGCCGAGACTAGTAGGCCTTGGGCCCACTGCCGGCCATCAGCAAAGTGCATCAGCATTCAGCAGTGGAACCCTGTGGGGGCGGTTCCATTTGCAGCGATGCTTGCAGCATTTTGGGTGCGATCCTGGAGCGATCGCATCAGTAGCTGCAGTAGCCAAATCGTGATCGATCCAGGAAACACGGTGAAATTGCAGTACTTTGGCAAATTGCAGGCACCTGTAGCTGGTCCCTGGCCTGGGCCCACTAGAGCTTACAGGAGCAATTTGCACTTTCCAGGAATTGCAAGGGATACACCAATGTAAGCCTATAGCAGTGATGCCTCACCAATTGCAATTTGCCTTTTTTTTCCATTTGAATGCAGGGCGCATAAATCACTTTCATTAACATCTCTCCAGAAATCACTCTTAATTAGTGCTAAAAACTCTCTCAAAAACGCTAGTGTTTCTGAGAGCGATTTGCGATTTCTGATGAACCTGAGCCATAGGCTAGTTTCACACTGGAACCTAGCATCAGCGATGTGATGTGTCGCGCCCGACGCACCGCATTTCACCGTCAAAAACAGAGCTTCAGGGAACACTGTGCAATAGCTGGTTCCAGCCAAGCAGGGAGTGACGCATGCCTGACGCACGCTTGTCATCACTTCCTGCTTCGGGAATGCGGAATTGCATGTAAGCGTATTGTGTCTGTGTTTTTCTTAAGATCTACACGTCGCCATAGACTAACATGACTTCCGGGCCGACGCACCTCGCCGCAGAATCTGCGTAATAACGTAGTTCTGGCCCTCCATCGGCTAAGCGGTGAAGACATCACTTCCGTTGCGTTGCGCCATAATGTAGCAGTATGAAAGTCTCCATAGACTTTCATTGCACAGCGGTGGGGTGCGGTAAAAATACTGCACCGCCATGTGAAAGGGCCCGGAAGGTTCTGTACCCCTGTTATCATTCCAAAACGCATGCTTGGGCTTTTCCTCTGTGTGTTTTCCATTTGTGTTTGTAGTGTATGTGCAGCCAGGGGCGGACCTACAGTGAAGCCACCTGAATCTCATGATTCAGGCAGCGGAATCTATGGGGCGGCGTTTGGGCCATCTGGTACCTGCCTCCTCTCCGCTCACCTGTCCGCCTTCCTGGCACCCACGCATTCCCAAATCCCCATCCTCATTCGACCAGCCGCACCTGCTGCCCTTCCCTATGACAGCTTTGGCACGCATCCAATCAGGTGGGGGTGTTGGCACCAGACCAGCCAATCACAGCCGCACGCTGCTCCTTTTGCTAACTGGTGCAAGTGGTCGCACGGGCGGCACCACGGCACCGTCATTGGGCCAATCGCTGCACTCGATTAGTAGCAGTGACATCTAATAGGGTCAGATAGGATCAATGAGATGCAAATATTTCTGAGTTCATGCAGGATTATGTACAATTTTATGCAAATATATGCAGCTTGAAAATGGACCAAAAAAGTCCCACCCAGGTTTAAATTGGTCCATTTTCAAGCTGCATATATTTGCATAAAAATGTACATAATCCTGCATGAACTCTGAAATATTTGCATCTCATTGATCATCCCCAATCGGCACCAGTTAGCACAAGAAGCAGTGGGTGGCTGTGATTAGTCAGTCAGCACCCCCACCTGATTGGTCACCTGCCCACAGCTTCCCCCCGACTAACCATGATGATCTGTCGCCGGTGATGAGGTTTATACGGGGTTATATATATATATATATATATATATATATATACGTATATATATATATATATATATATATATATATATATATATATATGTACACGCACACACATATCCTTAAGGCCTCTTTTCCACGAACAGTTGAGCTGTGTGCTCAGCAAGCAGTTGCCAGGCAGCAGCAAGCAGTTGTGAGAGTTTGAGAGGCATTTCACTGCCTGTAAACAGTTCATGGAAAAGAGGCCTCAAAGTCTAGAACCGCCCCCTGTTCGCAGGTCCTGTTTAACCACTTGCCGACCGCCCACAGCCCATGGGCGGCGGCAAAGTGGACGCCTAAAGGACCGCAATACGCCTTCAGGCGGCGCGTCCTTTAGGCATGCCGGGGGAGCAATCGCGTCATTGATGACACGCGCTTCCCCCGGCAACTGGCTCCGCCCACCCGCCGTAACATCCCGCCGGCCATACGGAAGCGCCGGCGGGATGTTAACCCCGCGATCGCCGCTACAAAGTGTATAATACACTTTGTAATGTATACAAAGTGTATTATACAGGCTGCCTCCTGCCCTGGTGGTCCCAGTGTCCGAGGGACCACCAGGGCAGGCTGCAGCCACCCTAGTCTGCACTCAAACACACTGATCTGCCCCCCCCCGCCCACTGATCGCCCACAGCACTCCTCAGACCCCCCCCTGCCCACCCCCCAGACCCCTGTTTGCACCCAATCACCCCCCTAATAACCCATCAATCACTCCCTGTCACTATGTGTCAACGCTATTTTTTTTTTATCCCCCGCCTGCCCCCTGCCCCCTCCTGATCACCCCCCCACCCCTCAGATTCTCCCCAGACCCCCCCCCCCCTGTGTACTGTATGCATCTATCTTCCCTGATAACCTGTCAATCACCCGTCAATCACCCATCAATCACCCATCAATCACCCATCAATCACCCCCTGTCACTGCCACCCAACAATCAGCCCCTAACCTGCCCCTTGCGGGCAATCTGATCACCCACCCACACCAATAGATCGCCCGCAGATCCGACATCAGATCACCTCCCAAATCCATTGTTTACATCTATTCTCTCCTCTAAACACCCACTAATTACCCATCAATCACCCATCAATCACCCCCTATCACCACCTGTCACTTTTACCTATCAGATCAGACCCTAATCTGCCCCTTGCGGGCACCCAATCACCCGCCAACACGCTCAGATTGCCCTCTGACCCCCCCTTATCAATTCGCCAGTGCATTAATTACATCTGTTCTTCCCTGTAATAACCCACTGATCACCTGTCAATCACCTGCCAATCACCTATCACCCATCAATCACCCCCTGTCACCCCCTGTCACTGCCACCCATCAATCAGCCCCTAACCTGCCCCTTGCGGGCAATCTGATCACCCACCCACACCATTAGATCGCCCGCAAACCCGCCGTCAGATTACCTCCCAAATGTATTGTTTACATCTGTTATGTTCTCTAAACACCCACTAATTACCCATCAATCACCCATCAATCACCCCCTATCACCACCTGTCACTGTTACCTATCAGATCAGACCCTAAGCTGCCCCTTGCGGGCACCCAATCACCCGCCCACACGCTCAGATTGCCCTCAGATCCCCCCCCCCCTTATCAATTCACCAGTGCATTAATTACATCTGTCCTTCCCTGTAATAACCCACTGATCACCTGTCAATCACCTGCCAATCACCTATCACCCATCAATCACCCCCTGTCACTGCCACCCAACAATCAGCCCCTAACCTGCCCCTTGCGGGCAAACTGATCACCCACCCACACCAATAGATCGCCCGCAGATCCGACATCAGATCACCACCCAAGCGCAGTGTTTCCATCTATTCTCTCCTCTAAACACCCACTAATTACCCATCAATCACCCCCTATCACCACCTGTCACTGTTACCCATCAGATCAGACCCTAATCTGCCCCTTGCGGGCACCCAATCACCCGCCAACACGCTCAGATTGCCCTCTGACCCCCCCTTATCAATTCGCCAGTGCATTAATTACATCTGTTCTTCCCTGTAATAACCCACTGATCACCTGTCAATCACCTGCCAATCACCTATCACCCATCAATCACCCCCTGTCACCCCCTGTCACTGCCACCCATCAATCAGCCCCTAACCTGCCCCTTGCGGGCAATCTGATCACCCACCCACACCATTAGATCGCCCGCAAACCCGCCGTCAGATTACCTCCCAAATGTGATGTTTACATCTGTTATGTTCTCTAAACACCCACTAATTACCCATCAATCACCCATCAATCACCCCCTATCACCACCTGTCACTGTTACCTATCAGATCAGACCCTAAGCTGCCCCTTGCGGGCACCCAATCACCCGCCCACACGCTCAGATTGCCCTCAGATCCCCCCCCCCCTTATCAATTCACCAGTGCATTAATTACATCTGTCCTTCCCTGTAATAACCCACTGATCACCTGTCAATCACCTGCCAATCACCTATCACCCATCAATCACCCCCTGTCACTGCCACCCAACAATCAGCCCCTAACCTGCCCCTTGCGGGCAAACTGATCACCCACCCACACCAATAGATCGCCCGCAGATCCGACATCAGATCACCACCCAAGCGCAGTGTTTCCATCTATTCTCTCCTCTAAACACCCACTAATTACCCATCAATCACCCCCTATCACCACCTGTCACTGTTACCCATCAGATCAGACCCTAATCTGCCCCTTGCGGGCACCCAATCACCCGCCTACACGTTCAGATTGCCCTCAGACCCCCCCTTATCAATTCTCCAGTGCAATATTTTCATCTGTTCTCCCCTGTAATAACCCACTGATTACCTGTCAATCACCTGTCAATCACCTATCAATCACCCATCAATCACCCCCTGTCACTGCCACCCAACAATCAGCCCCTAACCTGCCCCTTGCGGGCAATCTGATCACCCACCCACACCAATAGATCGCCCGCAGATCCGACATCAGATCACCTCCCAAATCCATTGTTTACATCTATTCTCTCCTCTAAACACTAACTAATTACCCATCAATCACCCATCAATCACCCCCTATCACCACCTGTCACTTTTACCTATCAGATCAGACCCTAATCTGCCCCTTGCGGGCACCCAATCACCCGCCAACACGCTCAGATTGCCCTCTGACCCCCCCTTATCAATTCGCCAGTGCATTAATTACATCTGTTCTTCCCTGTAATAACCCACTGATCACCTGTCAATCACCTGCCAATCACCTATCACCCATCAATCACCCCCTGTCACCCCCTGTCACTGCCACCCATCAATCAGCCCCTAACCTGCCCCTTGCGGGCAATCTGATCACCCACCCACACCATTAGATCGCCCGCAAACCCGCCGTCAGATTACCTCCCAAATGTATTGTTTACATCTGTTATGTTCTCTAAACACCCACTAATTACCCATCAATCACCCATCAATCACCCCCTATCACCACCTGTCACTGTTACCTATCAGATCAGACCCTAAGCTGCCCCTTGCGGGCACCCAATCACCCGCCCACACGCTCAGATTGCCCTCAGACCCCCCCCCCCCCCCTTATCAATTCACCAGTGCATTAATTACATCTGTCCTTCCCTGTAATAACCCACTGATCACCTGTCAATCACCTGCCAATCACCTATCACCCATCAATCACCCCCTGTCACTGCCACCCAACAATCAGCCCCTAACCTGCCCCTTGCGGGCAAACTGATCACCCACCCACACCAATAGATCGCCCGCAGATCCGACATCAGATCACCACCCAAGCGCAGTGTTTCCATCTATTCTCTCCTCTAAACACCCACTAATTACCCATCAATCACCCCCTATCACCACCTGTCACTGTTACCCATCAGATCAGACCCTAATCTGCCCCTTGCGGGCACCCAATCACCCGCCTACACGTTCAGATTGCCCTCAGACCCCCCCTTATCAATTCGCCAGTGCAATATTTACATCTGTTCTCCCCTGTAATAACCCACTGATTACCTGTCAATCACCTATCAATCACCCATCAATCACCCCCTGTCACTGCCACCCATCAATCACCCCCTGTCACTGCCACCCATCAATCACCCGCTGTCACTGCCACCCATCAATCAGCCCCTAACCTGCCCCTTGCGGGCAATCTGATCACCCACCCACACCAATAGATCGCCCGCAGATCCGACGTCCGATCACCTCCCAAGTGCAGTGTTCACATCTGTTCTCTACCCTAAACACCCACTAATTACCCATCAATCACCCCCTGTCACTGCTACCTATCAGATTAGACCCCTATCTGCCCCTAGGGCACTTAATCACCCGCCCACACCCTCAGAATGCCCTCAGACCCCAGCCCTGATCACCTCGCCAGTGCATTGCTTGCATCTATTCCCCCCTCTAATCACACCTTGAGACACCCATCAATCACCTCCTGTCACCCCCTAGCACACCTACCCATCAGATCAGGCCCTAATTTGCCCCGTGTGGGCTCCTGATCACTCGGCCAAACCCTCAGATCCCCCTCAGACCCCCTTCCGATCACCTCCCCAGTGCATTGATTGCATCTATTTTCCCCTCTAACCACCCCCTGAGACACCCATCAATCACCTCCTGTCACCCCCCTAGCACTCCTATCCATCAGATCAGGCCCAATACAACCTGTCATCTAAAAGGCCACCCTGCTTATGACCGGTTCCACAAAATTCGCCCCTTCATAGACCACCTGTCATCAAAATTTGCAGATGCTTATACCCCTGAACAGTCATTTTGAGACATTTGGTTTCCAGACTACTCACGGTTTTGGGCCCGTAAAATGCCAGGGCGGTATAGGAACCCCACAAGTGACCCCATTTTAGAAAAAAAGACACCCCAAGGTATTCTGTTAGGTGTATGACGAGTTCATAGAAGATTTTATTTTTTGTCAAAAGTTAGCGGAAATTGATTTTTATTGGTTTTTTTTCACAAAGTGTCATTTTTCACTAACTTGTGACAAAAAATAAAATCTTCTATGAACTCGCCATACACCTAACGGAATACCTTGGGGTGTCTTCTTTCTAAAATGGGGTCACTTGTGGGGTTCCTATACTGCCCTGGCATTTTAGGGGCCCTAAACCGCGAGGAGTAGTCTAGAAAACAAATGCCTCAAAATGACCCGTGAATAGGACGTTGGGCCCCTTAGCGCACCTAGGCTGCAAAAAAGTGTCACACATGTGGTACCGCCGTACTCAGGAAAAGTAGTATAATGTGTTTTGGGGTGTATTTTTACACATACCCATGCTGGGTGGGAGAAATTTCTATGTAAATGGTCAATTGTGTGTAAAACAAATCAAACAATTGTCATTTACAGAGATATTTCTCCCACTTAGCATGGGTATGTGTAAAAATACACCCCAAAACACATTATACTACTTCTCCTGAGTACGGCGGTACCACATGTGTGGCACTTTTTTACACCCTAAGTACGCTAAGGGGCCCAAAGTCCAATGAGTACCTTTAGGATTTCACAGGTCATTTTGCGACATTTGGTTTCAAGACTACTCCTCACGGTTTAGGGCCCCTAAAATGCCAGGGCAGTATAGTAACCCCACAAATGACCCTATTCTAGAAAGAAGACACCCAAAGGTATTCCGTTAGGAGTATGGTGAGTTCATAGAAGATTTTATTTTTTGTCAAAAGTTAGCGGAAAATTGATTTTTATTGTTTTTTTCACAAAGTGTCATTTTCCACTAACTTGTGACAAAAAATAAAATCTTCTATGAACTCACCATACTCCTAACGGAATACCTTGGGGTGTCTTCTTTCTAAAATGGGGTCATTTGTGGGGTTCCTATACTGAACTGGCATTTTAGGGGCCCTAAACCGTGAGGAGTAGTCTGGAAATCAAATTTCGCAAAATGACCTGTGAAATCCTAAAGGTACTCATTGGACTTTGGGCCCTTTAGCGCAGTTAGGGTGCAAAAAAGTGCCACACATGTGGTATTGCCATACTCGGGAGAAGTAGTACAATGTGTTTTGGGGTGTATTTTTACACATACCCATGCTGGGTGGGAGAAATAACTCTGTAAATGGACAATTGTGTGTAAAAAAAATGAAAAAATTGTCATTTACAGAGATATTTCTCCCACCCAGCATGGGTATGTGTAAAAATACACCCCAAAACACATTATACTACTTCTCCTGAGTACGGCAATACCACATGTGTGGCACTTTTTTGCAGCCTAACTGCGCTAAGGGGCCCAAAGTCCAATGAGCACCTTTAGGCTTTACAGGGGTGCTTACAAATTAGCACCCCCCAAAATGCGAGGACAGTAAACACACCCCACAAATGACCCCATTTTGGAAAGTAGACACTTCAAGGTATTCAGAGAGGGGCATGGTGAGTCCGTGGCAGATTTCATTTTTTTTTGTCGCAAGTTAGAAGAAATGGATTCTTTTTTTTTTCTTTTTTTTTGTCACAAAGTGTCATTTTCCGCTTACTTGTGACAAAAAATAATATCTTCTATGAACTCACTATGCCTCTCAGTGAATACTTTGGGATGTCTTCTTTCCAAAATGGGGTCATTTGGGGGGTATTTATACTATCCTGGAATTCTAGCCCCTCATGAAACATGACAGAGGGTCAGAAAAGTCATAGATGCTTGAAAATGGGAAAATTCACTTTTTGCACCATAGTTTGTAAACGCTATAACTTTTACCCAAACCAATAAATATACACTGAATGTTTTTTTTTTTATCAAAAACATGTTTGTCCACATTTTTCGCGCTGCATGTATACAGAAATTTTACTTTATTTGAAAATTGTCAGCACAGAAAGTTAAAAAAATCATTTTTTTGCCAAAATTCATGTCTTTTTTGATGAATATAATAAAAAGTAAAAATCGCAGGAGCAATCAAATAGCACCAAAAGAAAGCTTTATTAGTGACAAGAAAAGGAGCCAAAATTCATTTAGGTGGTAGGTTGTATGAGCGAGCAATAAACCGTGAAAGCTGCAGTGGTCTGAATGGAAAAAAAGTGGCCGGTCCTTAAGGGGTAGAAAGACTGTGGTCCTCAAGTGGTTAATTACACTTTTTTTAGTTGCAGAGAAGCGGCTATTCCATTCTCAGAGAAGCTGAGTACAGAGATCTCCTTTAGGCCTCTTTTCCACGAACTGTTGATAGGCAGTGAAATGTCTCTCAAACTCTCAAAACTGCTCACTGCTGCCTGGTAACTGCTCACTGCTGCCTGATAACTGCTTACCGAACACACAGCTCAACAGTCTGTGGAAAGAAGGCCTTAATCAGAACACTGTGTCATCTCTGTCCCCTGTACCTCCTCTGTGCTCGCCTGTGCCTCCAGTGTCACCCTCTGTGTCACCTCTGCCCTCTGTACCTGCTTATACAATGTTAAAAGCCATTTTTTCTTAGATTTTTTTTTTTTAATAGATGTTCTCAAAAACTACAAGTCGAATGTGAAATTTTTTTGGGGGGTGACTTGTTCCCATGGAAACACAGAATCCATGCCGTTCATATCGGCGGGTCATTCGTAAGTCGGGGAGTACCTGTATTTGCGGTACAGATTCTAGTGTCAGAGCTGTGGATCTCTGTGCCGTAGATGACGCTCTCTTTCTCCAGGAGATATTCTGAGCAGTTTGCTAATGAATTCCGTAAAAGGCTTGGACTGGCGCTATTTATACTTACACTTGTGTCTGCTAACCACACACGTCATCCTCTGTGTGATCATCACAGCTCTGTTTATTTCACAGCAGCCAGTGTTAAAACAAAAAATAAAGTGGCCTGATTTAAACAAGAATTTTTTCCTTTCATTTTTTTTTTAAAAAATGAAATTCCAGGCACCAAAGTTTACCCCCCATATGCCTTACAACTCGCACACATACTGCAGTGAACTTTCTGGAAAGAGATTATCTACTTGTGTAGGTCAAGGGCCTCTTCCCCACCTTTGCTCTCATCTGTCCACAACTTTTTCACACAGTTTTCTCTGTATCATTCAGCTGTGCATTAGCAAGCTGCAGCCAGGCCTGTTCACCTGCTTTCTTTGCTTTCTTGAACCGGGGGACCTTGCAGGGTCCGTAAGATTTGAATCCTCCACTGTTTTCTTGGTGACTATGGTTCTATCTACCCTGAGATCATTGACAAGTTCCCCTCTTTTGAGCTTCTTTGTAATGATTGTGAGATCTTGCATGTAGCCCTAGACAGAGGGAGATTGGCAGTTTTTTTGTTTCTTCGATGTGAAAATGATCGCGCCAACTGTTGGCACCTTCTGACCAAGCTGCTTGGCAATAGTCTTGCAGCCCAGTCAAGCCTTGTGCAGGTCTACAATCTTTCCCCTGATGCCCATGGACAGCTCTTTGGTCTTGGCCACGATGGGTAGTTTGGAATCCCTCTTGGGCCCCCTCCCAGCTCTGTGCCCCCCCCCCCCCCCCCACCACCACCACTGCAGTGGCGGCGGTGCCGATAGGCCAGTGCCCCAAAGGTAAGTAGTGCTTGTCAGCTAACGACCAACACTATTTAAGCCAGGGGTCTCAAACTCGCGGCCCGCGGGCCATTTGCGGCCCTCGGTACAATATTTTGTGACCCGCGCTGGCAAAATCAAAAGAGACACGGAAGCGAACTATTTTACCTTATAGTTCACTTAAGTGCTCCCAAGTAATCCGCCGCATCCCCGCCGCTAAACAAGGGCTGCAGAGCCCCCAAATCCCCCGGGCAAACATCCATGACTGCGCTGAGGGGCAGAGCTTCCAGCTGTAGCCCTGCCCCTCCTGACGTCAATCGCCGCATGGATTGCCGCCCCTCTATGTGAAGGAAGCGTGAGAGGGGCGGGCAGAGGTGGCGATCCGCCGCGATTGACGTCAGGCGGGGCAGAGCTGAAGCTGAAAACTCTGCCCCTTCCAGGAAATGCCGGCAGATTGCTCCCTGGGCGATTTGGGGGCTCTGCAGGCCTCGTTTTGCGGCGGGGACACGGCGGATTACTTGTAATGGGAACACTGAAGCAAACTATAAGGTACGACATTTCATGTTCAGAAGAAATAATTAAAACTGTTAATAATGACATTTGAGGACTTTTTTTGTGAAATCCCTTATGCGGCCCAGCCTCATCCTGACTTTTCCTCCTGCGGCCCCCAGGTAAATTGAGTTTGAGATCCCTGATTTAAGCACTTTCACTAGGGAGACGTTTGTTTTATATATTTTGTCATGGGTGGTTAGTTGCTTTTAAAGTGGAACTGTAAATAGTTTTTAAACATGGTGTTTCACTTACCTGGGGCTTCTGCAAGCCCCCAGCAGCCACCCTGTCCCGCGCCGGTCCTGCCCGAGCCTCCGTTCTCCTGCCGCCGTTCCGTTCTGTCCCTAGACTTCTAAGTCGATGCCAGCGTGGCTCTGGCCAAGCGTATCTTTTCTTCGCGTTCCCCTATGCAATAGCAGGCACAGTGGACCGGAGACTCGGGCAGGACCTGCGCGGGACAGGATGGCTGCTGGGGGCTTTCAGAAGCCCCAGGTAAGTGAAACACTGTGTTTAAAAACTATTTACAGTTCCGCTTTAAAGGACCTCTGTTGCAAACATTTTAAAATTTTAAATATATGTAAACATATACAAATAAAAAGTAAGTTTCTTCCAGAATAAAATGAGCCATAAATTACTTTTCTCCCATGTTGCCATCACTTACAGTAAGTAGTAGAAATCTGACAGAACTGACAGGTTTTGGACTAGTCCTCATGGGAGGTTTTCAGGGTTTTATTTATTTTCAAAAGCACTTAATGAATGGCAGTTGCTCCATCGAACTGCTAAGAAAAGTGTACAGTGAGCAGGGAGGCTGGCCAGCATCTTTATATAAATCCATTTCAGGAAGTTTCTTTATAAAGAATAAAGGCCAAGCTGAGATTCCCCTCCTGAGAGATGGACTAGCCCAAAACCTGTCGGTTCTGTCAGATTTCTACTACCTGCTGTAAGTGACAGCATCATAGGAGAGAAGTAATTTATGGCTCATTTTACTCTATAAGAAACATCCTTCTTATTTGTATGTGTTTACATGTATTTTACATTTTAAGATTTTCGCGACAGTGGTCCTTTAACATTAGGTAAGCCAACTCTGCTGACTTTGAGGGCGGTGATCTGCAAAAAGCTGTTTTTTCCCTGTACAGGAAAGCGATTTAGGAGTGGTTGCGTTTTGTGATTCTATAACATTAAGATGCAATCGCTCCAAAATCGCTCCAAAAATGCTGCGTGCACCATCAGCAAATGGCTAATCACTGGCGATCGCTACAGTGTGAACACTACCATAAACTTGCATTAGCAGCAGCAGCATTTTGCTGATCGCCAGTGATCAGTAAATTGCTGAAAAATCGACAGGTGTGTACTAGCCCTGAGGCCCCGTTCACATCTAAAACCGCAAAATGCCGGTGATTACCGCCGGCGTTTTGCGGGAGTGATTTTCCCGCGATTAACGCGGAAAAATCACTGGACACTGCGGCGGTTTTGAAGCAATCGTGATTATGCATGCTATTCGCGAACGCTAAACGCTAATCGCAAATCACCGGCAAACCGCTGCATGTAACACGTTTGCGGTTAACGCTAACCGCAAACGCGGCAGTGAGAACACTGCTATGTGTTACATGTTGTAGCGGTATTTTAAAAACCGCTAGCGGTTTGCCGTGAGAAGGAATCGCGCGATTCCCGCTCAAGTGAGAACGGGCCCTGAGACTCATAATCTCTACCATTTGAAACAAAGCCTTCTTATCTTTATGACACACCAGTAGGAAAGAACCTTCTTACTTACAAAACTCGCCAGTTTTAATCAGATATCATGTTTTTGACATTAATTAGTTTCTTGATTTAAAAAAAAATTGGATGCATTTAAAGTGGACCTGAACTCTTACACAGGACACAAGGAAAACACAGAAAAATCCACCCTGTGTCTGTTTAGAAAGAAGAGCTCCATCATCTGCAAGTAATCACAAGTGTAATTTGAGCTGTCAGCTGTGTCAGCTCATAAGAAATTCGAACAGTCTTGGCAGACATGGCTAATTTATAAACACAGGAGGTTAACCCTTTTTCTGCTTCCATGAAACCAGGAAGTAGACACCCTGCCGATTTATTGTAGGATTTGTATCAGATGTAACAAAGAAATGTTTTCCTACAAAGGTTATTATGCTGTTGCTTATCTTTTAGTGCAGAGAGAAAGTTCTTAGTTCAAGTCCACTTTAAATAGTAATGAGTAGATGCCGCTATGCTTTTCCATTAACCGTGCACATTTCTCTCCGCAGATCCTTTTTTGCACGTTGAACACGCACAAAATTGACATGGACAAACTCCTAGGAGGACAGATCGGCCTGGAAGACTTCATCTTTGCTCACATCAAAGGGGCGAAGAAAGAGGTGGAGGTGTTAAAGTCGGATGACGCTCTGGGGTTGACTATCACCGACAACGGAGCCGGAGTCGCTTTTATAAAGGTAAACTGTGCTACGAAGCTTCAGGCCTCATTCACAGTGGGACGTTGCGGAGCTGCTTTATAAACTCTTATAACGCAGCTTACCGCACTGCAATGCTAATCCTATGCGCCGTTCAGAGTGGCATTGTAACATGTAGCGTTATGGTAACACACTTCTGCAGTGAGTTACCTCTATACGCACACGTTACCAGGTACAGGGAAGCATACTTCTCATTGCCTGTATGCTTTACTGTACCTACTGTATGCGACGGTAATGCTGCGTTTTTTGCGTTGCGTTGTAATGCTGCATTGTGACTTTAAACAGACCCTGAACAGTAGGTAAAATAAAAAATGTCACTTATCTGGGGCTTCCTCCAGCCTACCGTAGGTCGCGATGTCCCCCGGCATCCTCCTGGCTCCTCTCCTGGTCCCGCTGGTAGCTCCGTTACGGGCGACTCCCGGGCTGGGCTTCCTGGATCTGGACACTATGCGTCAGCAGGTCGTCGGCTATGCGTCATCACGGCGGCCGGCATGACCGTCATGCGCATGCACGGTTTAGAGTTAGAAAACCTCACATGTGCAGGACTGTCACGCCGGCCCCCATGATGACACGGATCGTCCAGATCCAGGAAGAGTCGGACCGACACACCCAGCCCGGGCGTCGCCGGTAACAGAGCCTTCAGCGGGACCCGGAGAGGAGCCAGGAGGACGCCGGGGGACCTCGCTGCCTACGTTGAGCGGCTGGAGGAAACCCCAGGTAAGTTACATTTTTGATTTTACCTACTGCTCAAGGTCCCTTTAATGTCGCATTACAGCACAACGTCCCACTGTGAATGAGGCCTCAGACGCTTCTGCTGTGTCACATGTCCCTATTGTAAATGCCATTACAGCTAATCGTGCGTCACTTTCCTGTGGTAATAAAAGATGCCTCATGGGAGCTGTTACACATTATCTGCCTTTATGACTAGATAATATATCTTCTGTTACTATTTATACTACTTCCTCTATATACATATGAATGGAGGGAGGAGCTTGATTCATCCCTGTGAGGTCAGCAGCTGTGTTTTATCTACACATCCCTGTAGTAAAGTGCATTTGTTTATCACTGTATATAAATCTGCTTTATCCAACTCAATTTACGTCATCTCCAGCTAAGATGGAGCTCCTCAGGTGATTGACTTACAGAGAAACCGTGACCATGAATTGAACTTCATCCCAATCAGTAGCTGATACCCCATTTTACATGAGAAATCTTTTCCTTTTCACAAACGGATCATCAGGGGGCTCTGTGTGGCTGATTTTGTGGTGAGGACCATGGTACTGGCAGTTTCCTGTCTGTGAACCTCGTTGCATTGTGGGAAATAGCTCTTTACAGCTGTTTCCAACTGCCAGAAAAGCAAGCAGCAGCTACATCACCTGCCAGCAGTAAAAATGTCACCATGTGATAAATGTCAGAATGTAAATCAGGGAGAGGAAAGATTTTACAATGGGCAAACACTGACTAAATTATTTATACATAAGTATTGTAAAAATGAAGCACTTTTTTCTATTACATTATTTTCACTGGAGTTCCTATTTAAAGAATACACTATAGTGAAAGAGAGTGCCCCAAATGTGTACTTACCTGGGTAGAGAGAAGGGAGCAAGGTAGCAAGAGGGAGAATTTTCATTGGTCTACCATGAACCAATGAGAACTCTCCCTGTTGCTAAGGTTTCCCATTGGTCTTTTGCAGCCCACTGGAGATCGCCATGCCGCCGGGATGTGTACGAGGGACCGAGGGGCAGCAATCGGCAACGTCACAGCGGCGATGCAGCAACTAGCCTAGTGAGAATGGGTGCTGTCTGTTCTTATAGGCTTTCATTGCATACATTTTCCCATCCAGTCCAGGAAAATGTGCCAAGTTCGGACTCTGCGTTTCGCCAAGTGCAACACACCAAACTGATCTGTTTTTTCTAACAAGTAGAGGTGGTTCCTATTTTTAACATTAGGATCTGCTTCCTGCTCTAAGCGGAGATTAAAGAGACACTAAAGCAAAAAAAAAAAAAACCTATGTCATTTGTATGTGTAGTCCTGATAGTTAATAGAACATTAGTGGCAAAGAAAATAGTCTCATATTTTTATTTTCACACATATATATATATATATATATATATATATATATCTTTTTTTTTATAACATGGAATAATTCAGTCATATTTGCAATTACAAGCCACACTGTATTTTAAACTATAACACAAGCAGACATAATGAACCTTTTTGCTTCCCTGCAGGGAAAATATTATTAAAATCTGTCCATTTCTTTGAAGTATAAGTGCTCCAGAAAACAGCAACCCAAGTTGGGAGAGCTCAAAGAAGCTCTTTTGCATGGATAACAACTGAAGTTTCTTAACCCTTCCTGTACTGGAAACAATATGAGACTCATATCTGTGCTCCTAATGTTTTATTTCTTAGCTGTACTACACATACAATTCATTATATCATGTTTATTTTCGCTTCAGTGTCACTATAAAAAAAAATGCCCCGAATGGGTAGGTTTTTTTTAAGCACGTCTGAACTGGCCTTTAGACCCAGAACCTTCTCTCTCTGTAGGTTTCTGTTTTTTTATTAAAATTTGGCTTCAGGTTTGTACTTCATAGAGCCAAATTAATCCATGCCATGCGCTGATGAGGACCAACCAATCCGAAACAGTCTGTATGCATGTTGGATTATTATGGCTCTGTACTAATTACACGCTGACACATCATTGCATTCCAGCGGTTCTGGAGGTGTGTTTAGCTTTTAAGGACGACAATGGTTAATTTGCATATATTCAGCAGTGATGCATTGTGGGAGACTTCTCAAGCTCACTCCATCCTGAATTATCGCAAATTCTTTGTTTTAAGAAAGCAAACTTTTGTTTTTCTTGGGTCTTGTATACTTTAATCTGATAGCGTATTTAAAGAAAGTACATTAAAAGTGATCATTTCTCTCTTGGCAGCATGAGGCCCGACGTCTTTTTCTCACCTTATCTATGCAATACTTTTTTAGCTTGTAGAAAGCAAGTAGTGCTAAAAATAAGGTAAGAAGTGTTACTTAAAATCTTATTTAACTGAGGATGACCTATTTTGGGTGTTTAAAGCAGGCTGGGTGCAGAAGTGCTATTACAAGAAGAGTGGAGAAGAAGACAAAGTGAGAAACATTCCACATACTGTGTATAATACCTGCTCAGGACTTAACAAGCCTAAACCTGCTGAGTATGACATGAGAAAACTACTCTATACACATACTCAAACTGAAGCCAAGATTTAATGGCCTCCAAAAGAATTTTAAAAGTCTCAGCAGAAGGGTTATTCAGCAGTTCAGCAGGAAAAGTTATTAGAGGCACTCAAAAAGAATAAAACATTTTAAAGCGGATCTGAGATGAAAAACTAACTATAACAAATAACTTGTCTATATATCTTATCTAAAGTTTAGATAGTTTACACAGCATATCTAGCTGTAAACAGCTTCAAAAGTGTATGATTATTTATTCCTGTGATACAATGAGGGCAGCCATGTTCTGTTTGTCTAAAACAAAACAAAAAAAGTATTTGGCTTGAGAAATGCCCTATAAACGATATGAAAGGAACACAATTATGCAATGAGTAAAAGTTTATCTCAGATCTACTTCAAAACTGTTAAAAAGGAAAAGGTGCTGGAAGCTTACTTTTCCTGAAAGAACATCAGCCAATGGTTTAAAGTATACCAGAGCTGACCTAAAACAAAGATTTGATACTTACCCGTGGCTTCCTCCTGCAGCATAAACACGTCTGAGTCCCACGCCGTCCTCCTGCGGTCTGCCGATCAGCCCCAGTAATAGCCTTAGTTGAGTCAGTCTGGGTCTACTGCGCATGCGCGGGGGGTAGCTTCTGGTAGCTCCACCGATATCTGGAGTTTGGCTATACATTAGCTAAGCCCTTGCGCAGATTATTCAAGAGACTCTGAAGCGACTTTTAAAACAGCTTTTTACCTTATATTCTACATGGACATGTTTGCCCCTGCTAAAGCGCCGCTCTCCCGCGGCAGAACGAAGAGTCTCCCCTCCGTAGTGCTTGGGGATCGCTTCCTGCTTGAGGCAGGGCTAATGGCTGCAGCCCTGCCTCTCAGTGCATCTATCAGTGCTGATCGCCGCCTCTCCCTGCCCCTCTCAGTCTTCCTTCACTGAATCACGTGCATCAGGGCAGCAACAATTAGAAGGTGGCAAGAGGTGGCTCCCCTCCCCAAATGTCGCACTCTCTGTCTCCCCCTCCCAAGATGCACAGCGCCGCTTCACTCACCTGCTTTCAGTGTTCCATCAATGGGATCTCCAGCCGCTTGTTCAGCATCCTATATCCATGGCTACAGCGGAGCCTCATGTGACCTGCTACTTGCTGCAGGGTCACATGAGGCACCGCTGTAGTCAGAGAGGAAGCAGGAGGTAAGCGTAGTGCCAGTGCTTGCAACGCACAGCCTGATGTGTCTCTCATCTCGAGTCCGGCTTTGCACACACACAGTAGGGGGGCACATTGTATTGCTGCAGGCGGAAAAAAAAGTCTAGAATGGGCCCTAGGTCCTTCCATGTGGCCAGGATCACCATGTCTGTGACTTGTATGGCCGCAGGTGCCTCCCTGTTACTCAAAACACAAAGTGAACTGAGGGGAGAGCAATGCAGTGACCATGTAGTACGCTTCAGATTAGCAAGAGAGGTCACTGCTGATCTGCAGGTCTGTGAGTGTTGGGTATGAGACGACAGCAAGAATCTACATGCTCCCACTGACACCCAAGCCCTATACAGGAGGGACACACACACCTTTTGATATCTATACTGGGGGTGGCTATCTATACTTGGGGGTGAACCTTTGGCTGCCTACCTATACTGGAGGGGTACCTACTGTATTTTTTGGAATATAAGACACACTCCCCCCCCCCTCCCCCAGGGAGAAAAAATCCCTGCATCTTAAATTCCAAAGACAGAGAGTTCCCGACTAACGATTGCCCACCTATATGATCCTGCCAAAGACGGCACTAGAGAAGCAGTGGGACAGAAGGGGACACAGGCGGACAGAAGGAGACGCACCGGAGCAAAGAAGGACACAGTGGGACACACAGGAGGAGCAAAGGAGGGGACAGAAGGGGACACATGGGGACAAAGGAGGACAATGATTGGGGAGAACATCTCGAAGTCGCTCCGGTAACCTGGACGCACCTGTTTCTTGCCCTTGTCTTATACTCCGGAGTGTAAAAATATGGTACTTTTTGCAGGGGGTGGGACAAGTTTGGCTACCAATTAGAAGAGGCCTCTGACCCGGGGGGGGGGGGGGGGGGGCACAAAACCCGTAGCAGCACCCCTGACGTGACTAAACAATAAAAACTGTTCATTTTTTCTTTCACTTCAGCAGTCTTCTTTAGCGCAGGCAGGTGGCATTTATATAATAAGCTGTCAGATGGTATATTTAGACCTGTGCCTGGCATTAGAGTCAGCTGACACATAGCAGCATGTGAGCTCCATACATTGTACTTACATATGTCTGCAGCTGTGAAGGATTGTTGTACTACATCATCATTAATAAATTATAGAAACATTACCAGGTTGTGGCGGATAATAAATCCACGGTGACAAAGGAAGGCACAAGCTGTCTTTCCACAGAGCAGTCCATGCCCTGCTTTTCTGTTCATCTCTTGTGACACGTCTGTCAGCGGCCCGCGAGGTGTGTGGTAACCGATTACTCAGCACAATTACCCCATCACTTCCTGTCACACGGGCTATTATCTAAGGCTGAGCATGGCCACCTGCGGCAGCGCCAGGACAAGGCGAGCTGCGGAGTTACCTGCACCCATCAGCTGTGAGGGAACTAATGACAACACGTTTATACCTGCTGTGCCTAATGGTGACATGCAGCAACTCTACTGAAGCAGTCATGTGCAATAATGACTTATGCCAAAGCAGAAATGTCTGTGTGCTATAACCAACAGAAAGCCATAGCTCCCAACTGTCCCTTTTTTCGGAGGGACAGTCCCTCTTTGGGAACCCAGTCCCTGGCGCATTACGTGAAAACGCTGTGCATTATGTGTATTTCCTGGTGAAACGCTGCTGCACTACGTGTATTTTCTGGTGAAACTGCTGCATTATGTGTATTTTCTGGTGAAACGCTTCTGCATTATGTGTATTTTCTGGTGAAACGCTGCTGCATTACGTGTATTTTCTGGTGAACCGCTGCTGCATTACGTGTATTTTCTGGTGAACCGCTGCTGCATTACGCATATTTTCTGGTGAAACGCTGCTGCATTACGCGTGTTTTCTGGTTATACACTGCCGTATTATGTGTATTTTCTGGTGAAACGCTGCTGCATTACTTGCATTTTCTGGTGAAACGCTGCTGCATTATGTGCATTTTCTGGGGAAACGATGCTGTATTACGTGTATTTTCTGGGGAAACGATGCTGTATTACGTGTATTTTCTGGGGAAATGCTGCCGCGTTATGTGTATTTTCTGGTGAAACGCTGCCGCATCACGTGTATTTTCTGGTGAAACACTGCCGCATTACGTGTTTTTTCTGGTGGAACGCTGACGTATTACGTGTATTTTGGGGGGAAATGCTGCCGTATTTTGTGTATTTTCTGGAGAAACACTGCTGCATTACATGCTTTTTCTGGGGAAACGCTGCTGCATTACATGTATTTTGTGGGGAAACACTGCTGCATTATCTTTATTTTCTGGTGAAACGCTGCGCCATTGTGTGTATTTTCTGGTAAAACGCTGCGCCATTGTGTGTATTTTCTGGTAAAACGCTGCCGCATTACGTGTCTTGCTGTCTGAGGGGGTCTGCCTGCTGTCCCTGGGCCTTTGTTGATTCTGGGTGGGGGAAATGTTGTGTAATTACCTTTAGGGTCACTTTGCCCGTGTTTTGGGAGAAAACCTGAGCCCACTGTCTTTGCTTTATACCTGTTACATTACACTTAGCTCCGCCCACATCCTTTCATGGCTACACTCTTTTTTTTACTGCAGCGCGGCCCCCCAGTCAAACTTGAGAACCCAATGTGGCCCTTGAGTCAAAAAGTTTGGCCACCCCTGATCTAGAGGGTAGTGAGTTGGAAACATTAGGGAAGGAGACAAGGAGGTTAGCAGATGATTCAGTAAACCTGCAATGCTACCTACCGCAAATTATACAGCAATAATATGTAATAATCCATACTAAAGCATTGATTCGCAATAACCCATAATAATGCAATGATGTTCAACAAACCATAATAATGTAATGATGTGCAATAATCCATGGTAAAGCCGTGATGTGCAATAACCCATAATAATAAAGCAATGGTATGCTGTAACCCATAATAACGCAATAAACCATAATAATATAATGATGTGCAAAAAGCCATAGTAAAGCAGTGATATGCAATAATTCATAATAATAATGCAATGATGTGCAATAACTCATACAAAAGTAATTTGTGCAATAAACCATAATAATGCAATTATGTGCAATAAACCATAATAATATAATGTGTAATAACACATACTAAAGCAGTGATGTGCAATAACCCGCAATAGTGCAATGATGTGCAATATGACAAACTAAAGCTTGGTACACACTTTCAATTATGATTGGCCAGTCACTGACCAATTTTACCACCTCCATGTAGTACGAAAGCTTACCTGCACAATCTACTCATAGTATTCAGTATCTGCTGACCCTCACACTACATGAAGGTGGTAAAATTATTCAGAGATTGGTCAATCCATAATTGAAAGTGTGTATTATGCTTAAAGAGACACTGAAGCAATTGTTTACCTCTTTTAGACAGCAGTCTTCTTCAGCAGTAAACTGCTTAGGCTTCTGTCGTATCCCCGCTGCAAAACAACATTTCCAGCCCCCAGAAGTGTGTAAAATAGTTTACACGACCCACCAAGTCGCAGAATTTGCTACCAGGAGGAAGCAGAGCAGTTTTCCGTAGCTCTGCCTCTTCACTGGACAATTGCCGCCTATTGCCGACTATCCGCGCCTCTCTCCGCCTCTTTTTAATAATTATGCTGCTCCACGTGCATGCTAGGAGCAGGGTGGCGCTATGACTTGCGGTGCATACGAGCAGGGCCGCACAGAAGGACGGACAGAAGGAATGTCCGTGACCCGGAGGTTATTCAGGGGTCACGGCCATCATAATCCAGGAAGTTAGTACTAATTTTTTTAAATGGTATAGCAGAAAAAACGATGGCTGGCAGAACAGCAGTAAGGAGGACATTTAGACTGCCATAAGTAGCAGATTTGAAAAATGTATTTTTTAAAACATTGAAAATTGCCTCAAATTCTCTTTAAAGCTGGGAGCACACTTTGCAGAGTACACTCCTTAAAATTGCAAGTAATTCTGCAAAGTGTCGCAGTGTTCTACCTAGAATTTTTTTTCCAGTCGGGTAGCATGAAATAGTAGCCGGGTGGCATGAAAAATTAGCCGGGTGGGGTGTGATGAGAGATTGCAGGGCCGGTGCTTCTGTGCGCAACTCTGCTTATATAGCATAGGAGGAGGTGAGCCGATGACAGCCGGGTGCTCACCAAAACTAGCCGGGCGGAGCACCCAGCTAAAAGAGCCTGGGGAGAACATTGATGTGCTCCCAGCCTAAAGCAATGGTGTGCACGAGGCCATATTAACATAATGATGTACAATACCCCACACTAAAGCAATGATGTGAAATAATCCATACTAATGCATGTGCAGTACCCAGAGGCGGGGCAAGGTCCTCCAGCACCCAAGGCTGAGACACCAAAGTGCGCCCCTTCCCCCCCCCATCCCTCCCACCCCAGCCGTCACACACTGATTGCTATAAGACTAATGCTGGGTACACACACGGTGCGTTCCCGCACTCGATTCCCGGACGCTCAATTATTTCCGAGCATTTCCGATCGCGTTTCGATGATTCTCATGTAAAGTATGCCAAATCAACCTAACGATCCATCGAAACGCGAATCGGACATGACGGAAATAATCGAACGGCCGGGAATCGAGCGGGGCATCGAGTGTACCCAGCATAAGAGGTGCTCCAGGGCTCCCTACCCCCCTATCTCTAGTTATCTGGCTTGCAGTCACTGCCATGTATCCCCTTTTCTTATTTCTCTCTGCTTCAAACACAATAGGGGAATGATAGCTGAGGGCTTGATTCACAAATCCGTGATAACTGTTATCACGGTCGCGCCATCGTCTTTTGCGCGCGCTATAACATGTGTAACGAAATTTGCACACTAAACCACGGCAATTTTTGTGCGAAAACGGCCATGCGAAAAACGCTACGTGCGTTATAGCGCTAGTGCGACCATGATAAGAGTTATCACAGCTTTGTGAATCAAGCCCTGAGTGAGTTGTGCGCCCGTTCCTACACTGCGCCCTGAGGCTGGAGCCTCTCTCGCCTCTGCCTCAGCCCTGGCAATACCCCAGTTGTTGTGATTATAGGATATCAGTGTATTGCGCTGTGTGGTGCTTTCACAGCCAGTCTGATCTATCCTGTTTTTGTATCACTAATAAGTCACTGCAGTTATTGTAGCACTGTGTGCTTATTTTAGCTCTTCAGTCACATTCTATAAATACACCTATATGAGAAAAGTATGAGGAACCACCGCCTGATATGCTGAGAGATAGGTGTTAATCGCAGCGTTCTTCACCAGTGGGGAACTGAGGCAAATCATTCCCAGACACTAGCAGCAACAGTATGACACTGATTCCACTCTGATCCTCCGAATCCATCAGGGTGATTGAACCGGCCGTCATTCCACCACGACCGTCACATCAGGCCTGATTGATTCAAGTCTGACTGGAATATTTCCCCATAGTAAGCAAGCAGATAACTCACCTCCCTATGAAGCCACTCACTGGACTCTGGTCTGCTTCCTCTTTACTTACAAGGTTTCCTCTCCACTTCCAGTGATTGGCAAAGGTAAGAGGAAGGTGGACCTGTTAGTTAAAGAACTTACCCTGGAAGTAATGTGTTGTGATGGTTATCAGGGGCGGTTCTTCCATGAAGCAACGTGCATCAAGTGCTTCAGAGCGGCAACAATTAGAGGGCGGCAAGAGGCGGCTCCCCTCCCTAAATGTCCCCCTCCTCGTATTCTCCGTCTCCCCCTACCTAGATGGGCGGTGCTACATCACTTGTGCTCTCAGCGTTTCTGCAATGGTGTGTCCATCTGCTCGTCCAGAGTCCTATATCTATGTCTACAGCGGTGCCTCATGTGGCCTGTTACGTGCTGCCGGGTCACATGAGGTGCCGCTGTAGTCAGAGAGGAAGCAGGACTTCACGTGTGACTGGTGATCCCATCGCTAATCTGTGAGAGGTGCAGCACATAACCAGCACCCTGGGGATCCGAGCCAGGATGCTGCGGGCCCTCAGGGAGGAAATGCTGTCCTGGAGGAAGCAGAAGGAGGTAAGCATAGTGCCAGTGCCTGCAAAGCACATCCCATTGTGTCTCTCTACTTCGGCTTTGCACACACACATAGGGGGGCTCCCTCACAATGCATTGCTTCAGAGGGCAAAAAGTCTACTTTAGAACCTGCCCTGATGGTTATCTTCACAACGATGGTGACAAGGCAGAAAACTCCAGAATTTCCTTTTCAGTCTTTTCTGAGCTGGAAAACTTTGGAGAACATTAGTGAACCTGACAAGTTGGCTATATTTTTCTAAAATTATCTGTTAATAGGCAGTAAACATTTCCACGCCTTGCCTGAGTCATGTCGGACGACTGTGAAGGCTTTCAAACAATTAATGAATCATCAGTCCTAAAGAAAAAATGCAGTTGCACATTCGCTAAGTTAACTGAGTGACCTCTCAGTAGCCTTTGCTGTGGTCTGATACGACTCAGGTGGGTTTTGCAAGCTCTAGCCACCTAATAGCAGACAATGTCTAATGATCCCAGGCCAGGTTTATCACTTAGGTTCTCCAAAGTTCTACAGCCCAGGGGAACCTCAGTAAATCTGGTCCATAGTGTGCACATGTGAGCCCGCCCAAAACTGGTGTAAAGTATTTGGCAGCCTTCTAATAACGTAATACTGTAATTGGACGTGCTGTTATCTGACTCATGGTTTGCAGGTATTTATTGATTTGCTTGTCCCCTCCTCTTGCAGCGAATTAAAGAAGACAGCATCATTGACAATATTAAAGTTATCAATGTTGGAGACCACATCGAAAGCATAAACGGGAAGAACATTGTGGGATCGCGCCATTATGAAGTTGCCAAGATGCTGAAGGAGCTGGAGAAAGGACAGAACTTCACCTTAAAGCTGATAGAACCTTTAAAAGCATTTGGTAAGTTGGATATTTACTCAGCTGATGGTCTTCTAAGAAACTCAGCTTGTTTAATACACCATAGATTGCACCAGTAGATTCCGTACTGATGGATTGTAGGATCAGAATAGTGGGCAGGGCTCATGCTTCTTGGAGTTTCTAATATTTTGGGACCAGCCCCTGCGATCGCATCGGGTCCAAAGTTGTGGGGAGCTTCAACTACCAACCTTCCCGTCCTCTGATACAGGGGACTATACTTCAAATCAGGTTTTTTTGTGACTACACTTGTTATGGGTGTGAAGATCATGATGGCCACACTTGTTTTATGACTTGTGAGATGGGCCCCAAGACCGTAAAGGGCACCAAGGGCAGACAAGGAAAGGGGTGTGAACATGGGGGGGGGGGGGGGGGGGGGCATCAAAGTTTCACTGGGGGGACCCATGAGTTGTAGTCACGCCACTGAATGGTGGTATATGGTTTTGGTCATGAATTAGGTTCTTTTGACATTAATGAGGCAGAATGTATCATTTTACCACTGATATTTAGCCCTGTGTGAACTGGCTACTGCTTATCACTAACCCCTCCATGACCTTGCCTGACCCTAACCTTACCTTACCTGTACCCTTTGCCTACCTTTCACTAGGATCCCACAGAACCTGAAGGAACATGGGCCTTGAGTTACTGTGTGCAGTTAAAAATCTAGAAAAGATAAATAGAGCGCTTCATAGTGTAAAACTAAAATAAAAGTTTAATAAGCGCAAGTAGATTCTACTTACAGGAATGAAGATAAAATGACACATATATTGTAGTAAAGGGACACGTCCTCCCTCCAGTGGCGTGGGCACCGCCAGGCTGTGGCCAGCAGCAAAGCTTCCGTTCATCGGGGAAGTCCTCTGACTACCGGGGGGCGTGGCCTCTGTCTCAGCGTGCCTCTAGCATGATGACGCGTTTCGGCATCACTGCCTTCATCAGATCACCAAATTACTGTGTGTAAATTAGCACGTTGTGTTTGTAGCGCCACCACACTACTCCACTAGTGTGGTCACACGGAAGTTAGGAGGATCGGGCGGAAGTTAAGGGTGTATGCTACCGGCCAGGACCGCGTGGAAGTGCACTCGCTAATTTTAACACACGCTCACATGCAAGGCTGGATTTATACTCTAATTGAGCAGAATTTTGACATTCTTCACTTGGGGGCGGGATGGAGGAGTGCGTGCGGCGGGACCTGTGCCAACTGGACAAATTACCGAGACTTGTAGTGGAAGTTCCAGAAGGCGGAGGAGGACACTGAGGGAGCGATAAGCCTGGAGGGGGCTGGAGGAAACCCCAAGTGTGTCTATTTTCCTCCCATTAAGGTGGTACGGTACGTAGATTGGGTAAAACCTGAGAAGTTTTTCCTGCTCCTGTTTATCTCCTCACATGCAAATTTTACTGAGGCTTTGTGAAGGAAGCACGGTGGCATAATGGATAGCACTCTTGCCTTGCACTGCCAGGTCCCTGGTTTGAATCCCAGCCAGGGCACTATCTGCACAGAGTTTTTATTTTCTCCCTGTGCCTGAATGGGCTTCCTCCAGAGACTCCGGTTTCCTCCCACATCACAAAAACATACAGAGAAGTTAATTGGCTCTCCCCTAAATTGACCATAGACTACAATACATACACTACACAACCATGGTGACTAGATGTGACTATGGTAGGTCATATGTAGTGATTAGGGATTCGATTCTGAGCCCCTCTGAGGGACAGTTAACCTTCTTGGCGGTATGGACGAGCTCAGCTCATCCATGACCGCCGCTGTGCAACACTTGATTTGCACAATTTTTTTTTTAAAACACGCAGCTAGCACTTTGCTAGCTGCGTGTTGTACGCGATCGCCGCCGATGCGCCACTACCCGCCGCATAACAGGCCCCCCCCGAGACCCCGTGCGCAGCCTGGCCAATCAGTGTGACGTCACCTCAATCGTCGCCATGGCGCCGGGGGAAGCCCTAAAGGAAATCCCGGTCAAAACGGGATTTCCGGATGGGCTTGATCGCCGGCGGCGATCGGAGGGGTGGGTGGGATGCCACTAGCTACATGATTTAAAAAAAATTCAAAAAATACTGCTGCGCAGCCACCCTGGCGATCTTAATAGAACGCCAGGGTGGTAAGTGACAAGACAATATACTCTGTAAAGCGCTGCGGAAGATATTGAATGTTTAAATACTAAGTAATAATTATAATGATATACCGCGCTGTTTATAAAAATGGTGAGTCTTGGGGCACATTTGACTTTTCAGCTGCATATCTTTGGATTGCGTAACTGGATGACTTATGTTCCCGTGGGGCTGGGCCAAGTGTCTTTCCTATTGACACATGTAGATGCACCTTTCAGTAGCTGAGCCCCGCAGGCTATACAAGTCTCTGCATGTGCTCTCAGGAGACAAGAATGTTCCCAGAGTAGCTGCTGCCAGAGGTTCCCTGATACCATATCCAGTGACCACAATGCTGGGACTTGTAGTTCTCCCCACCAGCTGGCAGGCAGCATCTCCTCCACATCTGTCACAGGCAGCTGCTCACCCAGTGACCCTCCCTTGTCATGCCCCTGGCCTCTAGAGTCTGTGAGGAAAGCCACATACATTCAGTGAGCAGAGTCACCAGTAAGATGATCCTCAGGGAAAGATGAGAAGGGGAATGGATAGAAAAGATACTGCAGAGTGCAGGCCAGATAACTGGAGAGGGAGTCAGGTTCTGCCGGGTGGGGGAAGAAAGAGGCAGGGATCAGAGTTCAGGAAAACAGTATGAAGAGAATGTCCTGTCACCTCACTGTAATCCTGTCCTCCCTGTGATGGGAGAGTCAGTGGTGGAGATCCCTACCTCTGCTACTGTCTTCTCTCCCTCTGCTACTGTCTCCTCTCCCTCTGCTACTGTCTCCTCTCCCTCTGCTACTGTCTCCTCTCCCTCTGCTACTGTCTCCTCTCCCTCTGCTACTGTCTCCTCTCCCTCTGCTACTGTCTCCTCTCCCTATGTTACTGCCTCCTCTCCCTCTGCTACGGTCTCCTCTCCCTATGTTACGGTCTTCTCTCCATATGTCACTGTCTCCTATCCCTCTGCTACTGTCTCCTCTCCCTATGTCACTGTCTCCTATCCCTCTGCTACTGTCTCCTCTCCCTCTGCTACTATTTCTTCTACCACTGCTATTGTCTCCTCTCACTCTGCTACTGCCTCCTCTCCCTCTGCTACTTTCTCCTCTCCCCATGTTACTGTCTCCTCTCCCGCTGCTACTGCTCCCTCTCCCTATGTTACTGTCTCCTCTCCCTCTGCTACTGCCTCCTCTCCCTCTGCTACCGCCTCCTCTCCCTCTGCTACCGCCTCCTCTCCCTCTGCTACTGTCTCCTCTCCCTCTGCTACTGTCTCCTCTCCCTCTGCTACTGTCTCCTCTCCCTATGATACTGTCTCCTCTCCCTCTGCCACTGCCTCCTCTCCCTATGTCACTGTCTCCTATCCCTCTGCTATTGTCTCCTCTCCCTCAGCTACTGGCTTTTCCCATCCTCATCCCATTTACCCTCTCCACCTCCCTCCCCCCCCCCCCCCCCCCCTCTCCTGCTGTTTCCTCCCTCACGCTGTCTTTTATTTTTCTCTTTTCGTGTTCCTTTCTCTTCACATTCTCCCCTATCCCTTCCTCACTCTTCCCACTCTCTTTTTGTCCCTCCCCCACCCCCACTGCTGTTTCTTCTCCCTTAGGGCCAGTTCACACAGACACTTGCACAGTGTTGGACTGGGAGTTGGAAAAGCTGAGGAAATCCACCTGCTGGCCAAGCAGTAGTAACCCTGTGTTATCATTCCTAATAGAAAAGTGCAGCAAATCTCCACTGGGAGCAGCAACACCTGATTACTGCTGCTTGGCCAGCAAGTGGATTTCCTCAGCTTTACCACTTCCCAGTCTGACACTGCACTTGTATGTCAAGTGAATGGGGAGCGCCGCTACTGTCATCATTTTCACAAACGCTGTGTTTTTATCCCTATTTTTCACATTGTTTGAACCGATCCTGGGAACAACAGGTTGCTTTGAGGGTTGCTTGCCGCTTCTCCTCCGCATCCTTCTGTGGCTGATAAAGAATGCTGAAATCCACTGAGAGCCGTCAAATGCTGCATGCTTGCAGAAAAGCATGTATGCGAGACGCTGGGCGGCCGGTTCTGACACCCATCAGTACTGGCTCCGGGCCGTTGCGATAGCCATAGGAGTTGCTATGGGGCCCAGACGGTACTTGATGTATTCACAACTTTGTTCTATACTCACCTCCCTTTTCTCATTCCTTCCTCTACCCTGCATCTCCCCTTCCTCCTTCTTTGCACTCCCATTCTGTTCTGTTTTCATTTTCACCCTATTTCTCTTTTACCCTCCTTCATCCTCCATTATCTCCCTTTTTTTCCCTTTCCACCCCCACCCCCATCCTTTTTGTCCTCGCTTGCCTCACTTTCTCTCCCGCTCACCTCCCTCTATCCCCCTCTCTATCCGGCACCACTGACAGGATTGCCTCGCTGCCTACATTACCATTACCAGTGAAAAACACTGAATACATAATGAGTGGAACATTTCTGCAGTGTTGCCAAGCTCCTTGTTTACTGCATATCAAAGCAGTGTTATTTTTCTTTGTCATTTGCTTTTAGCACAAAATAAACATCCTGTCCCGCTATGTTATAATGTAGCTGCAGTCACAGAAGTGGGACAATACAGATGTCAGCGTTACCAAGCCAATACGGCTTCTGCGTTATGGTTTTTAGCTGAACTACTGTTTTCATAGCATTTGAATAAGCATCCCACAGGAACGCTTTATCTTGTCTGTCTTTTTTTTAAATAGTAGATCATTTTTTTTAGCATAGTGGTACTGCATTCTGTTGATTGAAGGTGCAGGACGCAGATGAGGAATGTATACATTAGGTACCCCCTCATATTACATAAAAGTGGTAACATTTTACAATCAAGATTTTATCAATGACTGGTATTTTTAGGGTGCAGTGGACCTGGGGGGTCAATCAGTTGATGACCCAAACCCTAAATGGACTCACAACATGGGGTGTGCCAGGGTGTGGTCAGCGTAACCCCTGTGTAGTGAGTCAATTTATCCACTGCTGAGATGGACTCTTAAGGCTCGTACACATGCCTGACTGCAGTCAACGACGGGTCCATCGGCACCTCCCACTGGGCGGGTTTTTAGCAGACAGTACAGCGTGTGTACAGTCTGTCGGCGGACTGATAAGGCTGTTTCTGAACGATCCGCCGGGCAGATTGTTCAGAAACAGCCTTATCAGTCCGCCGACAGACTGTATACATGCTGTGCTATCTGCTGAAAACCCACCCAGTGGGAGGTGCCGACGGACCCGTCGTTGGCTGCAGTCAGGCATGTGTACGAGCCTTTACACTGGTCCACAACAGACAGTGGCGTAACAATAGGGGCTGCAGCCTCTGCACCGCGGGGGCACTCAGGGTTGTTTTTTAGCATGTGGCACTTAGAGATTGGACCTCAGTGGAACACAGAGGTATGCTTGTGTTCTCGCCACCGCTGCTACCGCCGATGTGGGGGCCAGTGCTCTCCCCTCATGCTGTGACCCCTCCTGTCTCCCAAAACCTCCCTGAGCGGGGCCCGGGGAGGTGGGGGCATCCACATTTTCACAGTGGGGGCCCAGTGATTTCTAGTTACGCCCCTGATTAGAGAGGTGCACTGCTTCATGGTCATGTGATTTATAGCCAGCGCTTGGTATTGGGCAACGGAAGACTGTACGTAGTTTATGCCTTCCAAAGCCAGCTAAACACTTAGGTGCTGCTAAGAGCACAGCCACGGTGGGGAGAAAAGGACCAGCAATCATTGAGAAGCAGCTCATTCTGTAGTTTCGGTTGATTTTGAGTCGGCATAAGTAGGCCAATCTTTTAAAGGTCATATCAGTGAGAAGCTGATATTTCAGGTGTGCTGGGCGCTTACAGGGTGAATCACTCAACAGCTTCTTGTATTTCGCAGCCAGGGAGATCTCAGCTCCAGAGTTGTGCAATGATGAACCACAATCTCCTGTTCACCCCACAGCACACCACTCTGCTTGTACATTGTAGGTGCAGGCATGCCATCTAGTGGCTGACATAGAGAATACCGCAGAAAAAAAAATTCAGGCAGAAGAAGTAAACTGAGGCCTGGGGCTCACATGAGCTGTTTCAGCTGCCCTTTGGAATGGCCAGCGATTCCAAAAGTGCTAGACTAAAAAAAGTCAATGGAGGTGATTCCATAGGAGCGATTGTGATCACCCCAAATTGCAATTCTGCAGGATTTTTGGAACATTAGCACTGCAATGCAAAATATAGGATTCCTGGAAAATCACTTTTGGCTATGGCTAGGGCCCCCCTCCCTTATACAGTTCCTATTGTCTAATGTGTTCCCCTCCCCTATACAATTTCCTGGTGTCTAATGCCCCCCCCACCCTTCCTCACACAGTTCCCTGGTGTCTAATGCATCCCTCTCCCCCCCCCTTTACAATTCCTTGGTGTCTAGTGGCCTCTTCACTCCCCTTTTCTGTTCCCTGGTGTCTGATGTGTCCCCCTCCATCCCCTATACAATTCCCTGGTGTCTAGTGGCATTTCTCCTTCCTCTATACAGTTTCATGGTGTCTAATTTGTTCCCTGGTGTCTAGACAGAAGGGGGGTGCCACAGGGCAGTGCCTCCCAACACGGGACAGTCCTGGCGAGACCGAGACGGTTGGGAGGCATGAGGAACCGGAAAAACATAAGCGGCTCTAAAATTGTGAGCAGGGCTAACATGGGTTTGGTTATTTTATTTACCTCATTATAACTTCTGGCCGATGCTCCTGACTATCCTGGGCCAATAAAAGAACAATGTGAACTGGCCAATGTTCCATCAGCTTTTTGTCCTGAATTAGCTGATAAGGCCCGGGTTATTTATAGATTTTATTTGATTAGATACTTTATCAAGTTGTCTAATCTAACATTGTAGTATAAATGTCTGCCTTAAAGAGGAACTCCAGTGAAAATAACGTAATGAACAAAAGTGCTTAATTTTTTTACAATAATTATGTATAAATGATTTAGTCAGTGTTTGCCCATTGTAAAATCTTACCTCTCCCTGATGTACATTCTGACATTTATTACATGGTGACATTTTTACTGCTGGCAGGTAGAGGAGATGCTGATTTTTTGCCAGTTGGAAACAGCTGTTATTTCCCACTATGCAACAAGGCTCCCACAGTGTGATGTCAGCACCATGGTCCTGACATCACACTGTGGGAGGGGTTTCACCACAATATCAGCCATACAGCGCCCCCTGATGATCTGTTTGAGAAAAATAATAGATTTGTCATGGGAAAGGGGGTATCAGCTACTGATTGGGATGAAGTTCAATTCTTGGTTACGGTTTCTCTTTAAGTTTCTTTTAAATGATTTACAGTATACTTCTTCCACGCTTATTATATTTAACCACTTTACCCCCAGCCGTACGGATTTCTCCGTCCCTTTTTCCATCCTTTTACCACCAGGGACGCGCTTCCGCTCGCTCATGTGTGCAATCCCGCTCGCATGCACGCTGACGCCCGCTCGCCCGGAGATCAATGAACGGGAAAAAACATTCCCGTTCGTTGATCTAAGCCCCGCAATGATCCGCTGCTTCTATGAGAAGCAGCGCGATCATTGTGAAAAAAAAAAAAAACCTTCCCAGCCTCATAGCACTTCCTGCAAGCGTCCTTCCGGACGCTTGCAGGTCGCACAAACAAAATGTTACTGTGGCCATCTTGTGGCCTAATAGTAAAACTACACCCTAAAGCATTTTTCACATACAAATACATTAGTTTTACACTATAAATTAACTCATTACCTCCCACACTCCCCAATTTTTTTAAATTTTTTTTTTTGTAATTAACCTATTTTAGTTCCTGGACGTAGTTTCTACGTCCAGGAACCATGCGCGGTCCCGCACGTTCCCGTGGCCGATCGCGAGCGTGCACGCGCGCTCCTGGCCCGCGGTTCGTTAGCCAGGCAATCAATGAATCGGGCTATGGTGCCCGATCACTGATTTCTCTCACCCGCTGAAAAAGCGACAGCTTCTCTCCGAAGCGGCGCCTTTTCTGGCTGTTACCGTCTCTCTAAGCGTTTGTTACGCTTAGAGTGACGTCATGTAAACAAACTCATGGTCGCCATCTTGTGGCCAAAAAGTAAAACTACAACTAAAAGTAAAAAAAATAAAACTAAACACACATTTACATTATAAAACAATTGTTTACATCCCTCCCTCCCAAAAATACCCAAATAAAATGTTTAATATAAAAAAAACAAAAACATTACAATAAAAAAAAAAATGTAAATATTTACCTAAGGGTCTAAACTTTTTAAATATCAATGTAAAGATGAAATATTTCTATTTTTTTTTTTATTTTAAACTTGTAAATAGTGATAGATGCAAAATGGAAAAAATGCACCTTTATTTCCAAATAAAATATTGTCGCCATACATTGTGATAGGGACATAATTTTAACGGTGTAATAACCGGGACATATGGGCAAATACAATATGTGAGTTTTAATTATGGAGGCATGTATTATTTTAAAACTATAATGGCTGAAAATGAGAAATAATGAATTTTTTCCGTTTTTTTCTTATTCTTCCTGTTAAAATGCATTTACAGTAAAGTGGCTCTTAGCAAAATGTACCCCCCAAAGAAAGCCTAATTGGGGGAGGAAAAAACAAGATATAGATCAGTTCATTGTGAAAAGTAGTGATAAAGTTATAGGCTAATGAATGGGAGGTGAACATTTCTGAAGTGAAAACGACGGAACGCGTATGGGTTAAAAAAAAATAAAAAATTAACAATTAAAAAAAATACATAAATAGTTACCTTAGGGACTGAACTTTTTAAATATTTATGTCAGGAGTGTACAACACTGTTACTTTATAAACTATGGGCTTGTAATTAGGGATGGACGCAAAACTGAAAAAAATGCACCTTTATTTCCAAATAAAATATTGGTGCCAAACATTGTGATAGGGACATAATGTAAACGGTTTTATAACCGGGACAAATGGGCAAATACATTTCATGGGTTTTAATAACAGTAGCATGCATTATTTAAAAACTATAATGGCCGAAATCTGAAAAATAATTAATTTTTTCACACATTTTTCCTATTTTCCCATTAAAACATATTTAGAGTAAAATAATTCTTGGCATAATGTCCCACCTAAAGAAAGCCTAATTGGTGGTGGAAAAAACAAGATATAGTTCATTTCATTGTGATAAGTAATGATAAAGTTATAGACGAATGAATGGAAGGAGCGCTGAAAGGTGAAAATTGCTTTGGTGCTCAAGGGGTAAAACCCCTCAGTGGTGAAGTGGTTAATACTAACAGCATACGTAAAATTGGGCACATTTAAAAGTATTGATACTATGGATAGTAGAATTGATTGTAATTTCATATTTTCCACTTGGAAGTGATGAGCTCCAAGCATGACCAATAACTTTAAAGGACAACTGTACGTTGAGGTGCATAGAGGCTGCCATATTTACAGTACTTTTAAACAATACCAGTTGCCTGGCTGTCCTGCTGGTCCATTTGGCTGCCATAGTGTTTGAATAACACCAGAAACAAGCATGCAGCTAATCTTGTCAGATCTGACAATAATGTCAGCAACATTTGATCTGTATGCTTGTTCAGGGTCTATGGCTATGAGAGGCAGAGGATCAGCTGGATAGCCAGGCAACTGGTATTGCTTAAAAGGAAATAAATATGGCAGCCTCCATATACCTCTCACAACAGTTGTCCTTTAAATAACTTTAAACAGATCTATACATTAGTTGTGGAAATATACCAGAACAGCAAAACAGCAAACTAGATGGCACTGTTGACCTTCTTCAGCAAACCTAGCAAAGTGAACTAAAGGCCAGTCAGACTTACTCTGTAATACACAAGGTGCTTCCATCTATGTAGGTAGGTTAGTTAAAGTGAACCTCCGGACTAAAAATCTACTCAGCAGAACTGAAAAGGCTTGGTGTTTCTTTAACAGTTTCAGAGCATCAGAACTTTGTTTTTCTTACCCAAGCCTCATTTTTAGCTGCATTTTTAGCTAAGCCCCACCCATCAAAGAAAACTGACCGGGCTTTTTTCCCCTGATGCTGTGCAAAGCTTGATGGGATTTCCTATGTTGTTATTCACGTTGCCTAGTGTAACGATTGTGGAATTATCTCCGAGGTCAGCGCACAACATGTGCGCTGACACTGCGGAAACCCTCTGCAAGCGCTTGGAAAGGGAACCCAGCTATGGTGCAAATGCACCTGTAGAGAGGAATTCCAACCGGCAGATGGAGCTGTGGAGTGCAGAGGAATAAACCCTCTGCACAGCCACAGATGCCAGATAGAAATTGTACGAAATGAAGCAATACAGGGTAAGATAACCTCTCGAGAGAGAGAGTGAGCACAGAGACAGAATGTATGTATGTCCACCAATCTAGTCGCCACCCGGCGATGGTTGACATACAACAGCGAAGACCAAAGTGAGAAAGCAATCGCAAGAATAGCGATTGCTAATAGAGACACAAGACTGAGTAAAGACAGATAATAGGATGAATAAAGACAGAACCAATAACAAACTATAATTCAACACGAAAGAACAAACAGGACTAGCTACACGCGGTCACCACACGTTAAGCGCAATAGCGACAAAGCGCGTGCAAGGCATGGTCACCGCACGTTAAGCGCAACAACGACAAAGCGTACCAACCTTGACTAACAAATGAAACACGAAAAAAGAAAACAAACAAAGAACGCAAACGCTTGCTAATCGGTTGCCTCCCCCAGACTGCAGCAAGCGTTCGTTCCGGACAAGACAGACAGAAGGAGTAAGCAGTAGCAACCGCTGCTCTGGTTACACTCCAAGACAGAGTTCCAAGAGATCCACCACCTCTACCGCTAGGGCGAATGCGATCCCAACAGACAAACAGATGGAGCAACCAGTAGCAACCGCTGCTCTGGCTTACACTCCAAGACAGAATACAGAAAGATCCACCGCCTCTAACGCTAGGGCGAATGCGATCCAAACAGACAGAGCGATTCACTGTCAGCCGCCATTGGAGAAAGTGCAATCGCAACAGATAAGACAGAACTAGGCAATACAGATAATAAACAACCTGACTGCACTAGAAGGAGTGCTAGTGCATTTCAAAGGATAACTACTCTAAGGCCTCGTTCACATTAGGGACGTTTCTGTGCGCTTTCCACAGCGCACTGCCCTATACGTTCAGCAAGGTATTTATTTTCCCATGTAATTATATGTAGCTGGTTCACATCTATGCGCTGCGCTGAGCAGCGTTACAAAAACGTAGTGTTGCATGCATTTCTGTGCGCTGAGCTGTAAAGCGCACATCAATGCAAGTGAATGGGTGCTCTTTTTTAGCGCATAGAAGCGCGTACAAGCGCATAGAAGCGCATGCGTTTTTTACCCCTAATTGGAGAAAAAAATACATTTACATACAAAAACAAAGTTTTATTGACAACTGTTGCTGCTACAGTAAACAAAACGTGCTTTAAAGAAGCGCAGCGCAACGCACAGAAGCGCGCACAAGCGCATGCGTTTTTTGCCATGCGCTTTAACACGTTTTTCAGCGCAGCAGATGTGAACGAGGCCTAAGGAAATATTTAGCAAACAATTAGCAGAGGAGCTGTAACTCAAGGTAAGTCTAGGCAGAACCAAACCTTTATGACCAGCAGCGAATTCTGGGAGGAAATGGTATTTATACCGCAAGCCTTCAAGAGAGGCAGAGCTATCAATAGCCAGATAAGTGAATGCAAATCCCTCACCAGAACAGCAAGTCTGAAACTTGCAGAGTGAAGACAGGTCTCCTTTCCAGGGACCTGCAGCATACAGACCTGAAAAATGGTCAAAAAGCTGCCTGCCCGTGCAGACAGCAGAGCAGATCATTACACCTAGCAACTGAGAGGGGTGATCAGCACACAGGACAGTTGTCACCTCCTTTCAACCAAAAAGATGGCTACCCCCATGAAATCACAAACATTTGCCTCTTCTTTTAAAACAGGGTGGGTAAGAGATTATATTACCTATCTATTTTAATTAACATAACTATTGTAACTTAAAGTGAACCTTAAGCCAGAAAAAAATGAGCTTTACTCACCTGGGGCTTCTACCAGCCCCCTGCAGCAGTCCTGTGCCCTCGCAGCCACTCACTAATCCTCTGGTCCCCCGCTGCCAGCTAGTTTCGTTTCTGCCGACAGGCCCGTCAGGACTGGTCACGCATAGCTTTTTCCGCATTCCTGACTGCAATTAGCGCTATTGCGGGCTACAACGCTTACAAAAATACGCGTTGCCGCATATCTATGCGTATCTATAGCGCTAATTACAGTCAGGAATGCGGAAAAAGCTACGCGTGGCCAGTCCTGACGGGCCTGTCGGCAGAAACGAAACTAGCTGGCAGCGGGGGACCAGAGGATTAGTGAGTGGCTGTGAGGGCACAGGACTGCTGCAGGGGGCTGGTAGAAGCCCTAGGTGAGTAAAACTTTTTTTTTTCTGGCTTAAGTGTCCCTTTAATGACAGTATGTTTGTTTAGGCTGAAGTTCCTCTTTAAGTTTGAAGGCTAGCTTTATGTTAGGTGATTTCAAAAACTCATTATGCCTTGCAAATTTTACATAATGGATGCACCCCAGTGTTTAAAGATCATTTCTACAATAGAGATGTAATATAATGGTTTAAAATATCAATTTGTAAAGTTGAAAATTCAAGAAAGTAAGATTAACCAATCAAAAAACACATATCTATATCTGTAAAAATACACAGGTCCTTCTCAAAAATTAGCATATTGTGGTAAAGTTCATTATTTTCTGTAATGTACTGATAAACATTAGACTTTCATATATTTTAGATTCATTACACACAACTGAAGTAATTCAAGCCTTTTATTGTTTTAATATTGATGATTTTGGCATACAGCTCATGAAAACCCCAAATTCCTATCTCAAAAAATTAGCATATCATGAAAAGGTTCATGTTGTGTGTAATGAATCTAATGCTAGGTACACACCATACAATTTTCTGTTAGATTTTCTCTTAGATTTACCTGCCAGATAGCTTTTTTCCATGTTGTAGGTAAATCTAACAGAAGAATCTAACAGAAAATTGTAAGGTGTGTACCTAGCATAAAATATATGAAAGTCTAATGTTTATCAGTACATTACAGAAAATAATGAACTTTATCACAATATGCTAATTTTTTTAGAAGGACCTGTATATCCATAAAGCCTCTGGACGTAAGGTCCGTACACACGCCGGACTGGAGGCAACGATGGGTCCGTCGTCACCTCCCGCTGGGTGGGCGTTCCAGCGACAGTCCAGCGTGTGTACGCACTGTCGGCGGACTGATACGGCTGTTTCTGAGCGATCCGCTCGGCGAGACACTTGGATATTATTATATAGGACACAGTTTCCATATTTGCTTTTTGTTTTGCTGCTTGCTTTTTGGCAGTTGTAAACAGCTGTTATTTCCCACAATGCAACAAGACTCCCTGTGATGTCAGTACCTCAGTGCTGTGAAGTGCTGACATCACACTGTGGGAGGGGTTTCACCACAATATCAGCCATACAGAGCCCCCTGATGATCCGTTTGTATAAAGGAATAGATGTCTCATGGGAAAGGGGGTATCAGCTACTGATAGGGAGGAAGTTCAATTCTTGGTTACGGATTCTCTTTAAAGAGACACTGAAGCGAAAAAAAAAAATTATGATATGATGAATTGGTTGTGTAGTACAGCTAAGAAATAAAGCATTAGGAGCAGAGACATACAGTGACTTGCAAAAGTATTCGGCCCCCTTAAAGTTTTCCACATTTTGTCACATTACTGCCACAAACATGAATCCGTTTTATTGGAATTTCACGTGAAAGACCAATACAAAGTGGTGTACATGTGAGAAGTGGATCGAAAATCATACATCATTCCAAACATTTTTTACAAATCAATAACTGCAAAGTGCGGTGTGCATAATTATTCAGCCCCCTGAGTCAATACTTTGTAGAACCACATTTTGCTGCAATTACAGCTGCCAGTCTTTTAGGGTATGTCTCTCCCAGATTTGCACATCTAGAGACTGAAATCCTTGCCCAGTCTTCTTTGCAAAACAGCTCCAGCTCAGTCAGATTAGATGGACAGCGTTTGTGAACAGCAGTTTTCAGATCTTGCCACAGATTCTCGATTGGATTTAGATCTGGACTTTGACTGGGCCATTCTAACACATGGATATGTTTTGTTTTAAACCATTCCATTGTTGCCCTGGCTTTATGTTTAGGGTCATTGTCCTGCTGGAAGGTGAACCTCCGCCCCAGGCTCAAGTCTTCTGCAGTCTCCAAGAGGTTTTCTTCCAAGTTTGCCCTGTATTTGGCTCCATCCATCTTCCCATCAACTCTGACCAGCTTCCCTGTCCCTGCTGAAGAGATGCACCCCCCGAGCATGATGCTGCCACCACCATATTTGACAGTGGGGATGGTGTGTTCAGAGTGATGTGCAGTGTTAGTTTTCTGCCACACATAGCGTTTTGCATTTTGGTTTCATCTGACCAGAGCACCTTCATCCACATGGTTGCTGTGTCCCCCACATGGCTTGTGGCAAACTGCAAATGGGACTATGCCTTTCTTCTTGCCACTCTTCCATAAAGGCCAACTTTGTACAGTGCATGACTAATAGTTGTCCTATGGACAGAGTCTCCCACCTGAGCTGTAGATCTCTGCAGCTCGTCCAGAGTCACCATGGGCCTCTTGACTGCATTTCTGATCAGCGCTCTCCTTGTTCGGCCTGTGAGTTTAGGTGGATGGCCTTGTCTTGGTAGGTTTACAGTTGTGCCATACTCCCATTTCTGAATGATCGCTTGAACAGTGCTCCTTGGGATGTTCAAGACTTTGGAAATCTTTTTGTAGCCTAAGCCTGCTTTAAATTTCTCAATAACTTGATCCCTGACCTGTCTTGGACCTGTCTGGTGTGTTCTTTGGACTTCACGGTGTTGTTGCTCCCAATATTCTCTTAGACAACCACTGAGGCCCTCACAGAACAGCTGTATTTGTACTGAGATTAGATTACACACAGGTGCACTCTATTTAGTCATTAGCACTCATCAGGCAATGTCTATAGGCAACTGACTGCACTCAGATCAAAGGGGGCCGAATAATTATGCACACACCACTTTGCAGTTATTTATTTGTAAAAAATGTTTGGAATCATGTATGATTTTCGTTCCACTTCTCATGTGTACACCACTTTGTGTTGGTCTTTCATGTGGAATTCCAATACAATTGATTCAAGTTTGTGGCAGTAATATGACAAAATGTGGAAAACTTCAAGGGGGCCGAATACTTTTGCAACCCACTGTAAAGGCCCATACACACGTCGGATTTGCGCGAACGACGGGTCGTTTGAACGTTCCGTCGTTCGCACGTTTCCGCATGAAATCCGGCGTGTGTACAGACTATCGTTCGGGAGATAAGACTGGTTACCAACGATCCGCCGGGCGGATCGCTGGTAACCAGTCTTATCTCCCGAACGATAGTCTGTACACACGCCGGATTTCATGCGGAAACGTGCGAACGACGGAACGTTCAAACGACCCGTCGTTCGCGCAAATCCGACGTGTGTATGGGCCTTAAGTCTAACATTTGTTTCCTGTACTGGAAGAGTTAAGAAATTCCAGTTGTTATCTATGCAAATAGCCATTGAGTTCTAGGACTTTGAAAGTCTCAGAGAGCTCTGTCTTCTGATTAGGAAATCTCAATTGTATTGTGTTTTTCTTTTGCAGAGAACAGTTCAAGACAGGTCAAAAGTTCACTTTCCTGTTCTGCAAAAACATTTAGAATGCTGAGTAGTGTGTAAACTGCAAATATTAGAGAATGATGCAATGTTATAAAAAACAAAAAAAACCTGTTTAACTGAAAATAAAAATATGAGAATATTTTTTTTGCTACCAATGTTCTAGTAATTACCCCACTACACAACCAATTCATGGTATCATAATTTTTTTTCGCTTCAGTGTCTCTTTAACCACCCTGGTGTTTGATTGTTTTGCGGTGCTCGGCCGCGGGTGGGTTTTTTTCACTTTTCTTTTTTTTGTCATGTAGCTAGCCTAGCGCTAGCTGCATGATTCCCCCCTCCCTGCGGCATCCCTCCCACCCCTCCGATCGCCTTCCGATACCCCTTTTCCCACAAAAAAATCTTTACCTTTTCTCGATCATCAAGGGGGTCTGTATGGCTGATATTGTGGTAAAACCCCTCCCACAGTGTGATGTCATGACCATGGTCCTGACAGTTTTCTGTCTGTGAACTTCACTGTATTGTGGGAAATAACAGCTTTTCCAGCTGCCAAGCAAGCAGCATCACCCTCTGCGCATAGAACTCTCAGTAACGAACATTCCGTACAGATCACCTGGCAGAACTAAAGAGGTCACCAGCAGTGATACATTTCAGAATGTAAATCGGGGAGAGGAAAGGTTTTGCAACGGGCAAACACTGACTAAATAATCTATAAATGAATATTGTAAACAATAAGCAATTTTATTCATTATACAGTAGAACCCCAGTTATCCAGAAATCAGGTAACCAGCAGTCTCAAGAAAATAGAAAAAAATCCTGTCCTTGCAGGATGCATAAATCTTATTTTACACTTCTTTATACAGTAATAAAACTCTGTTACATTAAGTAAAGTCTGTCCTTAGTCCTAATTTCTTTTTACTTACTGTATTTTAACATAAACACACAGAGTTTATGGTAAGTATACTGTGTGGGGTACAGTCCTGTGTTTTAGCTAGGTCTATTTTTAACATTGACTCTCAAGCAACAGAAACTACATTTATGTGACATCAGCCAATCCCCATTGGTGTTAGATAATGGGGGTTTTACTGTATTATATCCACTACAGTTTCTCTTTAAGGGAACCTGAAGTGAGATTATATGAAAGCTGCCATATTTATTCTCAACAATACCAGTTGCCTGGCTGTCCTGCTGATTTATCTGGCTGTTGTAGTGCCTGAATCAGTACAGCAGCTAAGGCAGCTAATTGGGTCAGACTTGGGCCAGAAAATATGATCTGCATGCTTGTTCATGGTCTATGGCTAATAGTATAAGGCTCGATTTTTCTAAGAATTTTTTTTCTTTCTCTGCTCTGCAAAAAAGTGTTGTTTTTGCAGCATACGTTCCAGTTTATGGAAACGTATCCCCAGTCCTGGCTGGGGGGGGGGGGTTTCACCGAGCTGGAGGGGGTAGCAGCCAGGAAGGGGGGAAGCGGACACAGTGGCAGGGATGGAGTAGCCCACCCTCCCTCACCTGGGTCCCCCATCCCTGCTCCGCCTCCAAATGTATGCAAAAGCAATGGGAAGCATTACCTTCCTCTGCTCACCGTGTGACTTCCTGCAATGCCGCCCTCTAGTGGGTGGACATAACTGGAGGGGGAGCGGGGACGGGGGGGACCCAGGTGGGAAAGGGGGGGCGACCTCCTCCCCGCCGCTGTGCCCGCTGCCCACCTTCCTGGCTGCTACCCCCTCCAGGCTACCTGGGGACACCTATGGGGGGTGACGTGAAGAGGAGGAGCAGGCAGTAGGCAATCCGGATCTCCCTCCGTTTTTGTGTGCAAAGTAGCCAGTGTAGAGGAAGATCCGTTTTTGTATTGCCTTTCATGAAAACCCTGCAAATCTGCACCCTCCGTTCAGTTTCTCAAAGCGGATCCCCATGGATCAGTTTTTGAAGAAGGTGAAGACGGCCGCTATTTGTAACATTGGTATCCGTGGCTCCGGTTTTGGTCTAGGCCCAAAAATGGGGCCACGGATACGTTTTTAAAACAAATGTGAACCGAGCCTTAGAGGCAGAGAATCAGCAGAATAGCCAGGCAAATTGTATTGTTTAAACTGAAAGGAAGTAAATATGTCAGCCTCCATATCCCTCTTACTGTTAAAGCGGATCCGAGATGAAAAATTAACTTTAACAAGTAACTTGTCTATATATCTTACCAATAGTTTAGATAGTTTACACAGCAAATCTAGTTGCAAACATTTTAAAAGTGTATGATTATTTATTGCTGTGATACAGTGAGGGCAGCCATGTTCTGTTTGTCACACTACACTGAGGCAAGTTGATAGCATTTCCAGCCCTCAGCCTCTGGAAAATTTCACTCCCCCCTCCTCTTCCCTCCTCCCCTCTGCCTCTGAAATCTCTGGCTAGTAAGCTCCTCCTCCTCCTGCCCAGACTGAGCTCCCATTAGCCCTTGCTACCTGGGACTGAGTGCTAAGACTCTCTGAAAAGTTGTGGGCGAGGCTTGTTTAGCTTATAGGGAATTAGAGTATTAAAACAAAACAAAAAATGTATTTGGCTTGAGGAATGCCCTATAAACTGTATGAAAGGAACACAATTATGCACTGAGTAAAAGTTTATCTCGGATCCACTTTAAATAATGTTCTTGGGCATCGCTGCTGTGCTGCATTGCTTCTCTCCTCCTCTAGGTGGAGCTGTAAGATTACAGTAGAAGCATCCAGTGTTGGATGTCTCCTCAAAGCGGTGTAGAACATTTACCTGCCAATTAGCCCCAGATTCTGCCTCTAATAGAGGGGATTTGTCTGGTTTAGAAACTAAACAAGCAACATAAAGGCCATGTTGTGATAAATAGAATTGGGTAACAAGGGAACAATATAGCATTCTGCTGCTCGGATAATGTTGTACATTCTTTATTTGGTGGATGAGATGGCTTTAATTAGATCAGTGTTGGCATTTGCTAAGCAGATGCAGGCGGCACGATTTCTTTTCTATGTTAATGTCTCTCCGCCTTTCATCACAGTGACAGATCTGTGACAACAGAACCGAGCGGGGCGGAAATTACTCCTACTTCATCGGGACTCGCGACTTCACCATCTGATTTCTAACGCAATTCTGGGCATTTTATTTATTGATTTTATTAATTATTTTTAACGCTAAAATATTTCAAACGTAGTTTCAAATTTTTCTACCTTGGAAACAAAATGAAATATTACAAATGAATGTTTGTGGACCAGCTGCAGAATGGGCAGATTAAGCAGGCAGAAAAAGTGTCTCGCTTTACTGCTGTTGTAAACAAGTTTCAAGAATCTGAGTCTCCTGACTGAGGCCTAGTGCACACCAGAGCGTTTCGGCTGCGGTTTGCGATCCGCATGCGGGTGCGGATCCGCTTGGGTAATGTATTTCAATGGGCTGGTGCACACCAGAGCGGGAGGCGTTTTGCAGAAACGCATACTCCCGGGCTGCTGCAGATTTTGGATTGCGGAGGCGTTTCTGCCTCAATGTTAAGTATAGGAAAAACGCAAACTGCTCTGAAAAACGGCACTTCAGAGCGGTTTGCCAGGCGTTTTTTGTTACAGTAGCTGTTCAGTAACAGCTTTACTGTAACAATACATGAAATCTACTACACCAAAAACGCTTCCCAAAACCGCAAAATGCTAGCTGAAACGCTACATAAAAATAAGAAAAACCGTTTCAAAATCTGCTAGCATTTTGCGGATCTGCTAGCGGTTTTTGGTGTGCACCAGGCCTAATAGTTAGAGGAAAAGACCAAAACATGTCCTTATTGTGGACGTAACATTTGCAGTTTACACCTTTTAAAAAGGTTTTTCTAGTTCATATGTTTCCTGCCTAAACAGTCTCTAGCTTCAGGGCCCGTTTCCACTAGAGCGAATCTGCATGCGTTTCCTGCATGCAGATTCGCATAGACAATACAAGTGGATGGGACTGTTTCCACTGTTTCAGGATTTCTGAGCGTTTTTCTGTGCAGAAAAAATCTGCACGGCAGAGCCATCAGAATTCGCATACCGCTATGCGATTCGCATACAATGTATTTAATAGGAAATTCGCATGCGGTTTTGGTATGCGAATTTTCATGCGAATTCGCATACAATTTCGCATGCAAACAATGGAAAAGCATACAGGCACTGCCTTGGTTAAATTCGCATACATAGTCATCCATGCAAAATCGTATGCGAATTCGCATGAAAATTCGCATGCAACCGCATGCGAAATTCGCATCCGCATGTGAAGTTTTTCCGCGGCGTTTCCCACCGCACAAGTGGAAACGGGCCCTAAAGGGACCCTAAGCAGACTGTGTGGATATGCACTTAACCTCCTTAGCGGTATGGACGAGCTCAGCTCGTCCATTACCGCCGGAGGGTGCCGCTCAGGCCCTGCTGGGCCGATTTGCGCCAAATAAAAAGCAGCACACGCAGCCGGCACTTTGCCAGCCACGTGTGCTGCCTGATCGCCGCCGAGCAGTAGCGAAAGAGGGTCCCCCCAGCCGCCCGAGCCCAGCGCAGCCGGACCAATCAGTTCCGGCCAGCGCTAAGGGCTGGATCGGAGGCGGCTGACGTCAGGACGTCGGCTGACGTCCATGACGTCACTCTGGCGACGAGAAAAGCAAAACAAGGAGGGCCGCTCATCGCGGCCCTTCTTGTTACTTCTGATCGCCAGAGGCGATCAGAAGTATGCGGCAGGAGCGCCCTCTAGTGGGCTGCATGAAATAGATTTTTTTTTATATAAAAAAAAAAAAAACCCTCCCGCAGCCGCCCTGGCGATCTTAATAGAACGCCAGGGTGGTTAATGAGACAATGTAGCGAAAAACCCCACTGGTACAGAAACGGCGGAAACCCGACGAATCGCCATACACACCCGCCGCAACCGCTGTCACCGCCGCACATCAGGAACCTGGGCCACCCACTCTGCCGTCTCTATGACGGCAGAGTTCCTGTGAGCCGGCCAGGAGCTGCTTTCATTGGCTCCGGACCTTGTCTTTTAATATAAGCCAATGGGAGTTGCTTACATTGAAAGACAGGGCCAGGAACCAATGAAATCGGCTTCTAACCCGCTTACAGGGCTCTGCCTTCATAGAGACGGGCAGAGCAAGTAAGCTGCGGTAAGAGACGTTAGGATTCAACGACGAAAACGGCAGATGCGCACAGCGGCGGTGAGTTGAAATCTACGCCCTGGTAGCCAGATAACCATCAAAACAGGGCATAGATTTCAACTATCAAGGCCCTAAGTAGTTAAAGCAAACCTGTGACAAGAAAAATATTTAAAGTTGGATACTTCTCTAAGTAGTGGGAAACCTTGTGTTACAGCCTTCCCAGATTTTTTTTTTTACATTTTGCAGGTATTAAATTTAACTGCTTCCGGACCAAAGCAGTACCAATCTATGTCCAGCAGGTGGTGCTGCTGCTCTGACTGGATTTAGATTCTACTGCTTCTGCACTCCGCACTACCGCCGATCTCACCACTCTGCTCCTGCCGCAATTCTGTGAGCAAGTCAGGAGCCGTTTTAATTGGCTCCTGACCGTGTGATCACAGAGAGCCAATCACATTGGCTCACATTAATAGACAGCGTCAGGAGCCAATGAAGGCGGCTCCTGACCAGCTGACAGTGCTCTGGCATCATAGAGACAGCAGAGAGAGGCGCCTGCGGTGATATGACAGCGTTGTGACCAGTGAGAGTAGTGGGTATGTGCGGCGATTCGTCGGGAGGCGGCGTTTTACGGTACCAGCAGTCTTTGGTCCTTTGGGGGAAGAGACTGCTGGTACGGAAATGGTTAAAAAGAGCATATTTTGTCATCAGTCAATACAGTTTCTCAGTCTTGTCTTTGTATTAATTATGGTTAAAGGGGATCTAAAGTGACAGTAAGGTCCCAAGTTTAACTTATCTAGAGCTTCTCCCAGCCCCCTGTAGTTGTCCTAGTCCCTCGCTGTCTTTCCGCTCTTCTCCCTGCAGTCGCTGTGAAATCCGGCAGACTCAGCCAGTCACCAGCTACCTCGATCGCGCCCTTGTCGCCGGGAGTGCTCTGCGCATGTGCAGTGCAGTTCAAGCACAGAACGCTCGTGGCCATAGGAACACGATCAAGGCACATTACATTGCATTGTGTTATGTAAATATTATACAATGTATAATATTATACAAAGTTCATTTTAAAACAAACAGTTTCACTTACCTGGGTCTTCTCCAAGTCCCCAGCAGCCGTTCTGTCCCGTGGCGGTCCTCCCCAATCCTCCGTTCTCCCGCCACCAGCTACTTTCAGTTTTGCCGCCGTGCCACTGCGCCTGTTGGGCTCTGGCTACGCGTATCCTTCTTCGCGTTCCAGTCCGCAATAGCACTAATGCAGACCAGAATGCGTAAAAAGGATGTGCTTGGCAGGGCTGCGCAGGCCTTGACTTACAAGTCGAGGAACGAAACGGAGCGGGGGAACAGAGGATCGGGGAGGACGGCTGCTGGGGGCTTGGGGAAGCCCCAGGAAAGTGAAACTTTGTTTTAAAATGAACTTTAGTTCCGCATTAAAGTCTAGCAGGGTAATCATCAGAAAGGGGTAAAGTTGATGGGGTTAGGGTTACAGCTAGGGAAAGAGATGTTTTGGATTTAAAGAGGACCTGTAGTGAAAATAATGTAATAAATTACATTTTTTTTTACATTATTCGTTTATAGATTATTTAGTCAATGTTTGGCCATTGTAAAATCTTTCCCCTCTCCGAATTACTTTCTGAAATTTATCACAGGTAGCGATATCGTTAGACCTGCCAGGTGATCTCAGTACAAAATATTCCTGATCTTTAAGAATGCTCTGGGGAGGAGAATTCTGCATAGCTAATCAGCCTAGGCTGAATATCACTGGGAGGATGAGAGTATATACAATATCCAGCAATATATAGCTATAGGAAGTGCTTCTGATGCTGAAACCAGGAGCATTACTGTAAAAGTGGATATATGTAGTTGATGTCCATATGCGTGCAAATCTGTTTTTTGCTGCCGTCCAGGAAATCGGGAAATAGGTTGAATGCTTGCAGGACGCATTTCTGATAAATGGCGGAGCAGCTGTGATCTGCTGGTGGCAGCGTGAGTAGCTCCAGACGACGAGGTCACAGAAAGTCTTGTACAAACCTGTCACCGTGCAGAACACTGGCCATCACTTAATGCCTGTGAATCACTGAAATGCCTGGAAAACGCGGCCTCTCAGTTTCTAGTAAAGGAAATTTTGAGTTCTGAACAGGAAGGCTCAGAAGAGAGAGATAAAAACGCAATAGGAAATGGTGAATGGATTTTGTGTCAGTATTAAAGAGGAACTCCAGCTAATCTGTTGAAAGTGAGAATGAACACTTTTTACCCCATTTTGGACCTGTAAAAGAAGAGCAGCTTACCTTCCCTGCAGGACTGTTACGCTAGCATAAAAAGAGAAACCAAGATTGCCTCTTACCCCTCTCATCCTGCTCATTCCATCCTCCAGCGTATGCCTTCAGGGGTGAGATACCAGTCAGTTGCAACAAATACCTTCCAGGCCCAGGAATAGCTCCTTCCCTCAGGTGGTAGCCATGCTTAACCTCCTTAGCGGTAACCCCGTGTTGGACACGAGGTAAGCCACTGCGGAGGATTTCTCAGGCCCCGCTGGGCCGATTTGCATAATTTTTGTTTTTATACACGCAGCTAGCACTTTGCTAGCTGCGTGTTGCCTCCGATCGCCGCCTCTGCGCGCCGATTTGCCACTACCCGCCACGTTAGAGGGTGCCCCCCCCCTGAGACCCCGTGCGCTGCCTGGCCAAACAGTGCCAGGTAGCGCTGAGGGGTGGATCGGGACTCCCTCTGACATCACGACGTCGATGACGTCATAGGAACGTCATCGCGCCCGTCGCCATCGCAACGGGGGAAGCCCTATAGGAATTCTTGTTCAGAATGGGATTTCCTTATGGGCATGATCGCCGACGGCGACCGGAGGGGGTGGGGGGATGCCGCTGCTCAGTGGCTATCATGTAGCTAGCGCTAGGCTAGCTACATGATTTATTAAAAAAATAGTGCTGCGCTGCCTCCCTGGTGAATTTAATTGACCGCCAGGGAGGTTAATACAGAACTATGCTAGAGCTGCTAGGACTGAAAAGCATTACAGCACAGATCCAAAAAAGAACGCTTCTCACCCTGTTTACTGCCACTTTAACTTATATAAGGGCCAGTATGTCTAAAATCCAGTGGTCACTCAGTCTGTGTGTAAATGGAAACCATCATGGAAGGTTTGATTACCGAAATCTGCATAAAGCGGCGGTGATCCGCGATTAGCTAAAAAGCCTGTTCGTGGATGCACTAAAGCTGCTTCCATACAGGCCCCTTTTACACTTATCCAGTGTATCACCCGCCGCAAGTGCATGCAAGTATCCAAACCGCCACATTCCCGACACAAAGTCTGCAGTGCATTGCCGCCTGATCCGGTGCCTACTGCTAAAATTATGCAGCAATGCAAGTCAATGGGCGATGCAGCAAGTGGGCACGACGTGACGTGGTGGACATGCGTGGACCGACGGGAATCCCAGTAACCTATGCTTGGGGAGGGGGGAGGGGCGCTATGCATATGCTTTTTGTGTCCCTAGGCCAAGTATGATGTGTCTTGCTTTTCATGCGCAGCAATGCCCCTCCCATTCCCTGTGCAGCCCCCTCTTCCATGTGTAACATCCATGTACTGTAGCCCCTCTTTTTCATGGACAGCTCCATTGGGCATCATTTTCACCACCCTTTTCATGTGTTGCTCCCAATTTTCAGCCTCCTTTTTCACATGTAGCAGTATCTCATTCATGTTGAGGTGCCCCCCTTGGGCTGCAGCGCCCAAGGCCCGGGCCTTTGTGACCTTCCCAGAATTCTGGCCCTGTGCCTATGACCCTGTTTCGGCACGGTGGCGCAGGGTCATATGAAGGCTGGTTTCTGCAAAGCTTCTAAGCTGCAAGCTTCCTCACGAGCTAAAGCTGCAAGCTTCCTCACGAGCTAAAGCTGCAAGCTTCCTCACGAGCTAAAGCTGCAAGCTTCCTCACGAGCAGCAGCACACAATGGGCTTGATTCACTAAACCGTGCTAACTCAAATATCACACCTTATGAAAAGAAATATTTGATAAGGTGTGATATCTTTGATAAGATGTGGTATCTTTGATAAGGTGTGGTATCTTTGATAAGGGGCTTGATTCACTAACCCGTGATAACTCATATCACAGCCATTTTTGCGTGCACTTTCTAATTATCTCACGCAATCGCGAAAATGTGCAATTGCGCGCGATAATTCGCGTTTGCGCACAAGCACGAAAATGCGCACAAAAACGGCCAAGATATGAGCTATAACGGTTTAGTGAATTAAGCCCTATAAACTTTTGAATTGATGAATTGATGTAGAGTTCAGCTTTGAGGTAACACTATGAGAAAAAGTCCAAATTCCTTCCTAAGTTTAAATGCTTCAGGACAGAGTAATAAGTTATGTTTGGCTCCATGGAGGATTTAGAATAGACCTCGCCGTCACGGGTGGTTTAAAATAGCAGAACATTGTGAGAGGCACTCTGCCCGCTTCCTTAAATGCCGGTTTGAGCCATTTTCGGAGCAGCCAGTAAAGGAATTGGAAACATAACGTCTCTGCGCCCTTGAGTGGCGTGTGTGGTTCTAAATAATACAAATGTCGGCCGCCTTCCAGCGACGTCTCAGATTTCCAGTATTGATTCGTCTTGGCAGGTCCTCATTTTGTGACAAAGCTCTGGATTAAGCTGCAGTTCCCTTGTCACCGTACGATAATGGAATTGTGATAGATAGATCAGTAATTGAGCCTTAGTTACAATAATCCGGGCCGAGGTATTGGCACGAAGCTGCTGTGTACATTAAAGAGGAACTTTAACCAGGGATTCAACTTCATCCCAATCAGCAGCTGAGACCCCCTTTCCCGTGAGAAATCTTTACCTTTTCTCAAATAGATCATCGGGGGGGTCTGTGTGTCTGATAATGTGGTGAAACTCCTCCCACAGTGTGATGTCACACCATGGTCCTGACAGTTTGCTGTCTGTGAACCTCGTTGCATTGTGGGATATAATGCCCTTTTCCAACTGCCAAACAAGCAATATTTTTTCCTGTGCATAGAAGTCTCAGTAAACGAACATTCCGTACAGATCACCTGGCAGGACTAAAGATGTTGCCATGTGATAAATTTCAGGGGGTAAATCAGGGACAGGAAAGATTTTACAATGGGCAAACACTGACTAAATAATCTATAAATGAATATTGTAAAAGTAAGACATTTTATTTATTATGTTTTTAGAGAGTTCAACCTGTCTATTTCCCGCTCATCTATGTCTAATCACAAGTTGTAATTTGATCTCAACCCTGTGTCACCTGACTGCCATGACAGATGAGCTAGATAAGCTTGTGTGAAAGCACAGGATGTTAACCCTACAGTGGTTTGCAAAAGTTTTCGGCCTCCTTGACGTTTTCCACATTTTGTCACATTACTGCCACAAACATGAATCAATTTTATTGGAATTCCACATGAAAGACCAATACAAAGTGGTGTACACATGATTCCAAACATTTTTGTTTTTACAAATTAATAACTGCAAAGTGGGGTGTGCATAATTATTCAGCCCCCTTTGGTCTGAGTGCAGTCAGTTGCGTATAGACATTGCCTGATGAGTGATAATGACTAAATAGAGTGCACCTGTGTGTAATCTAATGTCAGTACAAATACAGCTGCTCTATGACGACTTCAGAGGTTGTGTAAGAGAATATTGGGAGCAACAACACCATGAAGTCCACACCAGAAGAACACACCAGACAGGTCAGGGATAAAGTTATTGAGAAATTTAAAGCAGGCTTAGGCTACAAAAAGGTTTCTAAAGCCTTGAACATCCCACGGAGCACTGTTCAAGCGATCATTCATAAATGGAAGGAGTATGGCACAACTGTAAACCTACCAAGACAGGGCTGTCCACCTAAACTCACAGGCCGAACAAGGAGAGGGCTGATCAGAAATGCAGTCAAGAGGCCCATGGTGACTCTGGACGAGCTGCAGAGATCTACAACTCAGGTGGGGGAATCTGTCCATAAGACAACTATTAGTCGTGCGCTACACAAAGTTGGCCTTTATGGAAGAGTGGCAAGAAGAAAGCCAGTGTTAACAGAAAAGCATAAGAAGTCCCGTTTGCAGTTTGCCGCAAGCCATGTGGGGGACACAGCAACCATGTGGAAGAAGGTGCTCTGGTCAGATGAGACCAGAATGAACTTTTTGGCCAAAATGCAAAACGCTACGTGTGGCAGAAAACAAACACTGCACATCACTCTGAACACACCATCCCCATTGTCAAATATGGTGGTGGCTGCATCATGCTCTGGGGGTGCTTCTCTTTAGCAGGGACAGTGAAGCTGGTCAGAATTGATGGGAAGATGGATGGAGTCAAATACAGGGCAATCTTGGAAGAAAACCTCTTGGAGTCTGCTAAAGACTTGAGACTGGGGTGGAGGTTCACCTTCCAGCAGGACAACGACCCTAAACATAAAGCCAGGGCAACAATGGAATGATTTAAAACAAAACATATCCATGTGTTAGAATGGCCCAGTCAAAGTCCAGATCTAAATCCAATCGAGAATCTGTGGCAAGATCTGAAAACTGCTGTTCACAAACGCTGTCCATCTAATCTGACTGAGCTGGAGCTGTTTTGCAGAGAAGAATGGGCAAGGATTTCAGTCTCTAGATGTGCAAAGCTGGTAGAGACACACCCTAAAAGACTGGCAGCTGTAATTGCAGCAAAAGGTGGTTCTACAAAGTATTGACTCAGGCGGCTGAATAATTACGCACAACCCACTTTGCAGTTTTTTTTAAATGTTTGGAATGATGTATGATTTTTGCTCCACTTCTCACGTGTACACGACTTTGAATTGGTCTTTCACGTGGAATTCCAATAAAATTGATTCATGTTTGTGGCAGTAATGTGACAAAATGTGGAAAACTTCAAGGGGACCGAATACTTTTGTAAGCCACTGTATGTTTTTATTTTTTCACTGCAGTTCCTCTTTAAGTGCATCCTGTAGGCTGTGATGTTTTCCTCGCTGTCTTTTTCATAAAAGTAATTAATGGCACCAGTTCGATAGTTATTGACAAGACACAGAACATTTATATAGCGCTTTTCTCCTGACAGACTCAAAGCGCTTCAGGGCTGTAGTCACTTAGGGCATGCTCCACGGGCAACCGGGATCATTAGGGAGCCTTGCCCAAAGACTCCTTACTGTTGTACGTCAGCATAGTTAAGATGGCCATACACTTAATGATTTTTTCTGTCGATATCTGGCAGATTTTAAAAATTGTGACGATTTTGCCGCAATTTTGCAACGATTTCAATGCAAGTTAATTGGAGTGTTTTTTAAAAAACGTAGACACAGCGCTGACGGTCAGAAAAGCGCTCACAGTGAGTTTCAGGCCTTAGACCCTATAATCTGTAAAAAAAATCATCCCAGGGAGATTTCCTGCAGCCCCTGCACTGAACTCACCTCCCTGAGATCCAGCGCTGCTTTTCTACCTCCTGTCCTCCAGGGGGGCGCTGTATCTCTATGGTGAGATTGTCCTCTGTCTTCGTGTGACAGACAGCGATCTCACACGAGGAATCGAGATCGTCTGGATGTCGGGGATGTAAGTATGACGTGCCGCTCCATTGTGCCCGCTCTGCAGTAACCTGCCCAGCGGTTGCCCCAAACCATGCTCGGGATTACCGCTCACACCATGATTTTTTACCCCGAGCTCTGGGTCGGAAATACCATCAGGGAGGTGAAAGCGGACCTGAACTCAGAACTTCCTCTCTGTTTTAAAAGATAAGCAACAGCATAATAACCTTTACAGAAAAACATTTCTTTGTTTCATCTGATACAAATCCTACAATAAATCTGCAGTGTGTCTACTTCCTGTTTTCATGGAAGCAGATATCTTTTTAAAATCCTGTGCTTTCAAATGAGCTTATCTAGCTTGTCTGCCATGGCAGGTGACACAAGGGAGAGATCAAATTACAACTTGTGATTAGTCACAGATGAAGGGGAATTAGACAGACTAAACTCTCTAAACACATACAAGGTGCATTTCTCTGTGTCCAGTGCAAAAGTTCAGGTCCACTTTAAGAGATGTCCGTAGTAAGATATGGAGTATGCTATCCTTATTCCATTTTAAAGTGAACCTCCTGACTAAAAATCTGCTCAGCAGAACTGAAAAGGCTTGGTGTTTCTTTAACAGTTTCACAGCATCAGAACTTTGTTTTTCTTACCAAAGCATCATTTTTAGCTGCATTTTTAGCTAAGCTCCACCCATCAAAGAAAAAAAGCCCAGGCTTTTTGTCCCTGATGCTGTGCAGAGCATGATGGGATTTACTATGTTGTTATTCACGTTGCCTAGCAACTGGGAGAGGTGCTCAGGACACAGGACAGTTGGAACTTTGTCTCATGCTCCCTGTCACCTCCTTTCAACCAAAGAGATGGCTGCCCTCATGAAATCAAATATTTGACGGTTCTTTTAAAACAGTGTGGGTAAGAGATTATATTACCTATCAATTTTAATATAACTAATGTAACTTAAAGGGAACCAGAGAGGAAGCACCCTTGTGTATTTTACCATGTATATCAGTAAGAACATTAGAGAAAACACTTACCATGCTCTCTGTTTCCTCCTCACTGCTAAAAGTGTCTGTTAACCTCCCTGGCGGTAAGCCCGAGCTGAGCTCGGGCTATGCCGCGCAGGGGGAGATCTCAGCCCCTGGTGGGGCGATTTTTATTCTGTAAATTGCTGTGCGCGCAGCCAGCACTTTGCTAGCCGCGCGCACAGCTTGATCGCTGCCGCTCTGCGGCGATCGGCCGCACGCAGCGGCGAAAGAGGGGCCCCCCCCCCGCCAGAGCCCTGCGCTGCCCGGACCAATGAGTTCCGGGCAGCGCTATGGGCTGGATCGGAGGTGTCTGACGTCAGGACGTCGGCTGACGTCCATGACGTCATCCCGATCGTCGTCATCGCGACAGGAGAAGCCAAACAGGGGAACGCGTTGTATACGCGTTCCCCTGTTTGCTATAGATGCCGGCGACGATCGCACTAGAGGGACACATGCGCCCTCTAGTGGTGTTTCATGTAGCTACCACTCTGGTAGCTTTACATGAAACAAAAAAAAAAAAATTTTAAAAAAAAAGTTTTTTTGCCAATTTGGCAAAAAAAATTAACCGCCAGGGAGGTTAACAGCAGTCACAAGAATCCCAGACTGAGCAATTAAATCTGGCTTTGCTGGGAATGATTATTGCTGAGTCATTATAGCAAAGCCACAAGGGGGCAGGCTTGGGCTTGAAATAACACCACAGAAGACAGACTTAGCTATAATCTTTCTGTAGCAAAGCTAGACGGAGCAGCCTGACTTCTCAGTCGGGGATTCTTATCAGACGTGATAACAGTCAGATTACACAGAGAACAATGAAACAAAGGGCAGATTAGGTGTTTACTGTCATGTTCCCACTGATTTATAAGGTAAAATACAAGAGGGTGCTTCATCTCTGGTTCTCTTTAATGACAGTATGTTTGTTTAGGCTGGAGTTCCTCTTTAACAAGTACTATTTTTTTGGCTTTCATGGTGATCCTCTGCACCTAATAGTTTCTAAGTTTGCAATAAGCATGCAGATCAGGTGATCAGACTCAAGTTTGACACTGACTGCTTGCTTGTTTTAGGTGTATGACTCAGAAACTGCTGAAACTGAAAGATTACTCTGATACATAGGCATCTAGCATATTTTAAGAGGGCTCAGATAAATGCCACCTTGCTGTGGCCAATGAGTACATCGGTCTTCTGTCTGACTCCTTACCCATTTGCCAGAATGTAAAAAGTGATTAAAAAAAAACCACTGACTACCCTTCTTCATTTTCAGAAGACATTGATGTTCTCCTTGTATGGCTTCGTTTTCATCTGCAAAGTTGGCTACAAGCCTCGTTTTACAGTATCTTAATAGCAGTGTGGTGCCCTCCTGTCTTCAGTGCTTGGTTGTAGTTTTCTCACAGCTTAATTGAAGAGATGTATCTCCTAGATCCCCGAGGTGACATGTGACATGATGAGATAGACATGTGTATGTACAGTGCCTAGCACACAAATAACTATGCTTTTCTTTCTCTGCCTGAAAGAGTTAAACCTCAGGTATGTAAGTGGCAGTTCCTGTCTGAGTCAGGATTGTGTCAGACTGCAGTGTGACCCTCACTGATATGAAATTACAACTATAAAACACTTTCCTATCAGAAAATGGCTTCTGAGAGCAGGAAAGAGATAAATAGGATCAATAGTTCATAGATTTTAGCTCATACATACTCCAATAAATGTGTCATTGAGCAAAAACAATAAAACAATAAAAACTTAAAAAGTAGATTTAAAAATAAATTAAAGCCGTAGAGTATCTTAAAAAGTCATTTTTAGGAGAAGGAGGATAGATACAATCGTTTATTTCATTAGTTTATTTTCACCCCAGGAGTCCTTTAAGCTCCAGTAGTCGAAATGGGAAATCGTGGGAGTTTGTTGGTTAGGGTTAGGCATCAGTGGGGGGATTGGTTAGGGTTAGGCATCGGTAAGGAAGTCGGTTGGGTTTAGGCATTGGTGGAAGGGTCGGTTAGGTTTAGGCATCGGTGAGGAGGTCGGTTAGGGTTAGGCATTGGTGGAAGGGTCGGTTAGGGTTAGGCATCGGTGAGGAAGTTGGTTAGGGTTAGGCATCGGTGAGGAGGTCGGTTAGGGTTAGGCATTGGGGGAAGAGTCGGTTAGGCATCAGTGAGGAGGTTGATTAGGGTTAGGCATTGATAGAGTGAGGGCGAGTGTGAGAACAGGGTTAGGTTTAGTGTTGGTAAAATATCTGTAAATTTTATCAATATTTTACTATCGGAATTATTTTACTGATCTACTAGCAGCTGTTTCTGGTGCCTAAACAGACTAATTCAGCTAACCTCTATATTTCCCTTTCCATCCAGAAATGATTGAGCCAAGGTCAAGAGCTGGGAAGACAACAACAGAAGGTAAAATCTCCACTGGAAGGGAAACATTACGGCTACGATCTAAAGGACCGGCTACAGTGGAAGAGATGGTAAGTCAGAGTCCAGAAGCAAATTGAAGAATTTAATGAGAAAAATGCTTACAGCACTTGTCTACCAAATTAAGGCCAGATTGCTTCCTGATAAGAACGCCTGTGGAATTGGTACAAAAATCATCCAACTCTGACTCCTCAGTTTATGAAACCGCCGACTCCAGGTACCCAAAATTGCTCCGACTCCTCAGCCCTGTGCTGAAGAATCGGTACAAAAATCATCCGACTTCAACTCTGACTCCTTAATTTATGAAACCACCGACTCCAACTAAAGGTACCCAAAATTGCTCTGACTCCTTGACTCTGACTCCACAGCCATTGCAGGGCCACGAAGTTGGTACAAAAATCATCCGACTCCTCGGTTTATGAAACCACGACTACAGGTACCCAAAATTGCCCCGACTCCTTGACTTCAACGCCACAGGCCTTGCAAGGCTATGAAGTGGGTACAAAAATCATCGGATCCCCAACTCCGACCTCTCAGTTTATGAAACCACTGGCTTCAGGTACCCAAAAATTGCTCAGTCTCTGACTCCTCAAATCCTACTCCGACTCCACGGCACTGAAGAACGCATTTATGTTCTATTAATTATTTTTGTCCCCTGTAGAGGTCTGAGAACCTCTCCCTACTATCAGTGCTACTGCAGATCGTCCTGCTAGCTACAAACCTCCCCTGGCTATGCTTGGTTAATGTTATTTCTCACTGTCTCCATGTATTAGCCTGACTTACTCCTGAACTCTGCTAATTTTATATAAACCTTCTCGCTCTCACTGTAAGAGAGTGATAAACTCGTCTGAGGATTATTTTCAATTAAAGGTGATGAGGACTTTTCCATTATAGACCGCATGGGTTTCTAGGTCAATATGTTCAGTACCTGTAGGAGAAAAACAATCTCTTCTAATAGCTGTGATGCAGGAGATAGACTTCGGTACAGACAGGAGATAGACTTCGGTATTGTCTGTACGGTTAATCAATCTGCTGGGACATTAGCTGTGAGCTATACCTGTGCTTATGCCAGCATAAACCTCGTCCAGGAAATTAACTTACCAGGCAAATAGCTAATGAAATGTCAACGTGTTTTTGTGTGACCATTTTTGTATGTGCGTGTCTGTCTGTGTATCTATGTCGGTATGATTTATTTCCTTTTAAACTCTTGAGGACTGTGGTCTTAACCCCCCCTTGTGACCAGGCCATTTTTTACAATTTAGGCCACTGCAGCTTCACTTGAACGGGATTTCCTTTAGGGCTTCCCCCATCACCATGGCGACGAACGTCGTGACGTCATCGACGTCGTGACGTCACTGGGACTCCCGATCTAACCCAAAGCGCAGCCTGGCGGCGATTAGCCAGGCGTTGCACGGGGTCTGCGGGGGGGGGGGCCTCTTTCGCGTCGGGTAGCGGCGGATCGGCGGCGAGCAGCGGCGATCGGGGCAAACACGCAGCTAGCAAAGTGCTAGCTGCATGTTTGAAGAAAAATTTTTCAAAATCGGCCCAGCGGGGCCTGAGCGGTGCCCTCTAGCATCTCTGGACGAGCACAGCTCGTCCAGAACGCTAGGGAGGTTAAGGGCTCGCTGCAGGGCTGTACAGCTCAGCACACAAGTGATTCCCCCCTTTTCTGCCCACCAACAGAGCTTTTTGTTGGTGGGCTATGATCGCTCTCAGGATGTTTATTTTTTTATAAATATCAGTTTTATTTTTAAATAAATTTGCTCTTTTTTTTTCTTTATTTTTATAGAACTCCCTCCCTCCTCCCGCCAGCCAATCAGCGTGATCAGCTGTCATAGGCTTCATCCTATGACAGCAGATCACTTTTCTTCCGCCCAGGGGGACAGCCGTGTCACACGGCTGTCCCCAGTACAGCGCTGCCTTAGATCGCAGCGCTGTACAGTGTTATTAGATGGCGGTTTCGCAATCGAGATTGTCTCTGGGAAGCTGATGATGGAGCAGAGCTCCATCATTCAAGTGGAGATGCGTGCGCATTGGTGTGCGATCCCCTGCAATCTCTGCCCCTAGTACTTGACCCCAGTGGTCATGGTGTGGTCCTGAGGCTGCCGCTCCACTCACGCCAATCGTCGTGGAGCGGTCATTTAGCGGTTAAACAGTACTAATTGCCTGGCTGCCCTGCTGATCTTTCATACCTCCGTAGTATATGAATCACCTGCAAACAACAAGCATTCGGCAAATCCAGTCAAACTAGTGTCAAACATCTGATCTACATGCTTGTTCAGGGTCTATGGCTAGAAGTATTAGAGGCAGAGGATCAGCAGGACAGCCAGGCAATCTGCATTATTTAAAAGGAAACAAATATGGCAGCCTCCATATCCCTCTCACTACAATTGTCCTTTAAAGAGGAACTGCAGTGAAAATAACGTAATGAAAAAAAGTCGTAAAATATTTTCTCTCCCTGCTTTACACAGTGAAATTTATCCTATTGCCGACATCTTTACTGCTGGCAGGTGATGTCTGTGGAAGGAGATGCTGCTTTTTTGGCAGTTGGAAACAGCTGTTATTTCCCACAATGCATCAATGCTCCCACAGTGTGATGTCATAGCCTAGGTGCTGACATCACACTGTGGGAGGGGTTTTACCACAATATCAGCCATACAGACCCCCCTGATGATCTATTTGAGAAAAGGTAACGATTTCTCATGGGAATGGGATTATCAGCTACTGATTCAAATGAAGTGCAATCCTTAGTGAGGCTCGCTCCACTGTAGATCCAGTTGCAGAACGCAATCCGTTGTCCGGGCTCCGGTTTTCAAAAACCGGAACGCAAACGGATCGATGCTGCCCTTTTGCAGCACACGTTTCCAGTCCTTTTGCGTTTTAAAAACGTGTCACCAGCCTTGGCTGTTGGTGGGGGCCCCCAAGCTGGAGGGGGTAGCAGCCAGAAGGGCAGGGGGGAGGGGCAGAGGGCACAACAGCGGGGAGGGGGTCGGACCCCTCCTCCCCCTCCAGCTATTTGCGCTAATGTAATCAGCTAATGTAATAAGCAGCTAGCGGGGAAGCAATTACCTTCCTTCCTTGTGTACCTCCACTCGCCGGGTGACTTCCTGCAATGTTGTCCTCTATACTTCAGTGGGCGGCATTGCAGGAAGTGTGGACCTTCCTCTTTAAATATTACAGCAGAAAACTCCTTATATGCTGCGTATCTCCAATTTTTTATTAGACGCACCTGTAATGTATGCTTTTTTTAAATGCCATTTTTGTACTTCATCTCATCCTAGCCGAGTGCTTTTGAAGAAAAGGCAATAAAGAAAGTGGATGACCTTCTGGAGACCTACATGGGCATACGAGACATTGAGCTGGGTGAGTCAGTCTTTTATTTATATATACATGTAATAACATTCAAAGATCACTCCCATATTGCTGTCAGCGTCTTACCAGGGATCCGTGTAGCCCGGAGGGTTCTGGGAATTGTTCTGCTCGTACAACATGCACGTTATTAAAATTCGCCTCGAGGTTTCATGCTTGGAGACAGTAATACCTAATGGAAAGTAGGAGACCTGGGATATTCGATTTATTTACATGAAGGAGGCATTGATTCTATGGCCTGTGGCGAGAGCGGTTTTACTGGGATACGATTGTCATTCAGCCTAACGCAACATGTCTCCTGGGATCCTTCCACTCATCAAATGTGAACTTTGCAAGGGATTGTAGAACCCAAAGTCAAGTGAAGGTCATGGAAGGTTTTTCTGCTGAGTGGTTTTTCGGAAATAAACCTGTGATCGGCCAGATTGCCCAAAGTATAACCTCAGAACCTCAAAGTTGGAGGCTGGCTCCGGTAATATGGCCCGCGTGCCGCCTCCAGGACCCAGAATCCCCTTCTCCAGAAATCTGGCCAGGCGGTTGCTGGAGTAGCTTCTCAAATAATTTCCTTATGTTCCTTTGCTGGTATCTGTGAAGAAGGGGCGTTATGTAAGCTGCTGAAATAGTTTAAACTCAATGATTTACAAATACTTGTCAAAAATCATCACATCTGGAACATGTGGAAAAGATTTTTGACTGATCTTACCATTCCATTTGGAATTCCTATTTTTTTTGTACTGAAGTGCTGCCATCTACTGGCATGTGTGCTGAAACACAAAGGTTTTTGAACCCACAATTAAAGTGGACCTGAACTCTTGCACAGGACAGAAAGAAAACAGAGAGAAATGCACCCTGTATGTATTTAGAGAGTTTAGCCTTTCTAATTCCCCCTCATCTGTGACTAATCACCACTGTAATTTGATTTATCAGCTGTGTCATGGCAGAGCAGCTAAGCACAGGATGTTAAGCCTATGTCTGCTTCCATGAAAGTAGGAAGTAAACACACTGCAGATTTATTGCAGGATTTTTATCAGCTGTAATAAAGAAAGGTTATTATGCTGTTGCTTATCTTTTAAGCAGAAGGAAGTTCTGAGTTCAGGTCCGCTTTAAAGGATACCCGTAGTGACATGTGACATGATGAGATAGACATGGGTATGTACAGTGCCTAGCACACAAATAACTAGGCTGTGTTCCTTTTTTTCTTTCTGAAAGAGTTAAAAATCAGGTATGGAAGTGGCTGACTCAGTCCTGACTCAGACAGGAAGTGACTACAGTGTGACCATCACTGATAAGAAATTCCCCTTTTTATCTCTTTCTTGCTCTCAGAAGCCATTTTCTGTTTCTGGTGTTATTCAGACACTACTGCAGTCAAATAGATCAGCAGGGCTGAAAGGCAACAGGTATTGTTTAAAAGGCAATCAATATGGCAGCCTCCGTATACCTCTCACTTCAGTTCCCCTTTAATCTAGCATGTGTATGGGCCTTTAAGCTGAATACTCACCTCCCGACCCAGGAAGATGGATCCCAACGAGCGCTCCGCGATTCACCTTCCTGCAGGTGGATACACACAATGTCACATGAGGGCACACAACAGGCGCGAATGGGAGTCATTGGAGACCTTAAGGATCCAATCCGCTGTGACGGTCATTATCGCCACATGTTGCTAGACGTCACAGAGTAGGGACACCAAGAGCCAAATATAGTGTAGTATGTACTGGTGGTTGAAATGAAGTATGATAGAGTAATAAGCTATCCTCACAAAGCAGGGTTACCTCCAAGGTAACCACTGTATAGGCAGGTGGGGAGATTAGAGCTGACCCCACTCAGGATTAAGAAGTCGCTCTCCGTAGATGAGGAAAAAAGGGGGTAACCCCCCTCCCACCATTGGTGGACTTAATATAACTTAGTATGGATACAGAGGCGCCAAAAGGATAAAAGTACCTAAAAAGTTTAAAACATGAGGAGGCCGTGGTGGACTTCCCTCCTCCAACCAGACACAAAAATTGCCAATGTCTTTGTCAAATACAACAAGCTTATTTACATACTCTGGGGGACAATGCAACACGTTTCGCAGGCTTGATTCTGCTTCATCAGGCAATAACAACAGAGCAATAGCATAGGTGGTCAGTAGAAGAGCCAGGCACCTCTGTCGTTCACGTAATTGTGCGCCTATACCCACGTCGCAAGATCGTGGAAACGATTGCTTGTTGTTAGGGTATGGGTCTTTAGAAGTAATGTTGTATCTGTTTTTGCCTCTGTCCATGCTGGGGAAATAATATTTTTAGCCCGTGTTGGGTCTGAAGTGTAGAGCATGATGCATCCATTGGCAGGTTCTGTCTTCAGATCTCTGTTTATCATGTTGGCCGGGATCAGTCTTGCAGCGTGGGGTGCCGGTCTGCTGACGCTGGACGCAGCTGTAATAAATGAGGAACACATTTGTACGTGGGACGGAGAGGCATTAAACTTTGCTATGTGGCTGGAGTAGGGGCGGCAGTTTACAGCTCTCATTAGCTCCTGTAATAAATCGTGGCGTTCCCCTGGCTGGTTCCCCTGCTGTGCCCTGATTCATGCTACGTGGCATTTGTCCCATCTCTGCTATGAAGCGTTTTCTTCATTTTAGTGTTTTATGTAGGAGTCCTGCACATCTTGTCATTGTTACAGCGCTACGTAACGGCCACACCCCCCACAGGCGATAGAGTAAACAAGTTATTACTAATCGCTTCCACAGGGGCGCTTAAAGTGGACCTGAACTCAGAACTTACTCTTTGCTCTAAAAAGATAAACAGCAGCACAATATCCTTTAAAGAAAAACATTTCTTGGTTATGGCTTACAGAACTCCTGCAATAAATCTGCAGTGTGTCTACTTCCTGCTTTTATGGAAGCAGAGAAAGGGTTAACCTCCTATATTTACATATTAGCAGTGTCTGCCAAAACTGCCGACATGCTAGACATGGCTGTCTCAGCCAAGAATCTAATTTATGTATAGTTGTTCCACCAGGCCCACCATAGGTATTTGAACTGTTTGCTTTATAGAACAAAATAATAATAAAAACAAACAATAAAACAATAAAAAAAATGGTATGTGTGGATTCAGCATGGTCTATTTGGGCACCAACTCCTAATATGTAAAATTTCAGTAATGCAATTACCCATACCGTGCTATTTTGTAGTTGCAACAGTGTTTTCATCTGTTTCTACTCCATTTCCTCCGCTGGTCACTGAAACCAAACTCCCGACACCAAATCCCTTCTCGGATGCCTAAACCCAACCTCCACCACCTTACAAAACCAATTCTGATGCTTAAAGTGAATGGGAACCGCATTTAAAAAAATGAGACAGATACTTACCTAAGGAGAGGGATGGCTCTGGGTCCTATAGAGCGTTCCCGCTCCTCTCCTGGTCCCGTCGTTCCAGTGCTGGCTCGCCCGGTAGCAGTATTTGACTAAATTAGTCAAATACTGCTTTACCTGGCCGAAGGAGGCTTCAGAAGTCTTCAGGGAGCCCGAGTGCTCCTGAAGAAGGGCGGCCCTGTACTGCGCCTGCGCAAGCACGCTCTCTTGCACGCTCACGCCTGTGCAGTATGGAGCCGCACGTCTTCGGTAGGACACGGCTCCCGAAGACTTCCAAATACCCTTTGGGCGGGGGATTGAAACGGGGGGGGGGGGGGGCAGCACAGGATAGAGGGCACCGAGAGAGGAGACGGAAGGCTCTATACGACCCAGAGCCTTCCCTCTCCTTAGGTAAGTATTTGCTTCATTTTTTTTAAATGCGGTTCCCATTCACTTTAAACGATTTCTCCCTTCCTGACTCAAACCTCTTCCCCTAAAACTAACCAGTACCTGTTGCCTAACTTAAACCTCCATCCCAAACTCTAACCGGTGCCTGCTGCCTAACCCAAACCTCCACACCTAATATTAACCAGTACCTGCTTTCTAACCTAAACCTCCACCCCCTAACATTAACCATTACCTGTTGACTAAACCAAACCTCTGCTCTTAACATTAACCAGTAGCGATTGCCTAAACCAAACCTCCACCCCTAACCTTTACCAGTGCCGCTTCTAAATTTTAAATCTTCGCTCCTAACATCAACCAGGACCTGATGCATAACCTTAATCTCCACCTCTCACATTAACCCCTTCCTGATGCCTAAGCCTAACCTCTACCCCTAATCTTAAACCCTTTCTGAAGCTTAACCCTAACCTCTTCTCCTAACATAGGATGCCTAAACTGAGCCTCTCTGACGTTTCTCACTAACCTCCACCTTCAGCATTATTCTTTTCTGATGACCAAGCCTAACCTCTCACCCTAATTTAAATACCTTCATATTGCTTAATCCTTAATATCATCCATAACATTAAATGATACCCGAAGTGACATGTGACATGATGCGATAGACATGGGTATGCACAGTGCCTAGCACACAAATAACTATGCTGGGTTCCTTTTTTTCCTTTCTCTGCCTGAAAGAGTTAAATATCAGGTATGTAAGTGGCTGACTCAGTCCTGACTCAGACAGGAAGTTACTACAGTGTGACCCTCACTGATAAGAAATTCCAACTATAAAACACTTTCCTGGCAGAAAATGACTTCTGAGAGCAAGACAGAGATAAAAAGGATCAATAGTTCATAGATTTTAGGTCTGGCTCAACGAATGTGTCATTGAGCAAAAACAATAAAACAGTTAAAACCTAAAAAACAGATTAAAACATAAAATAAAACTGTGGAATTTCTTAAAAAGACATTTTTATGAGAAAGAAAATAGATACAATCGTTTATTTTCATGTCTTTAAACTTTTTTTTTTTTTTTTTAGATAGTGGTCCTTTAACAGTTGGGGTTAAATGACAAGATTAGCAAGTGTTAGTGGAGAGGGTAGGGGGAGGTTAGCTTAGTTATTAGAGAAAGAGGTTAGGATTCAGCATCAGCAAAAGGTTAACATTAAGGGGATGTTAGGGTTAGGCGTCTGGAAGAGGTTAAAATATTTATGTACATGACGTACCTTTGTCAGAGAGAGAAATACACTCTACATTTCTTTTCTCCTATATCACGGTCGCTTACAGTAGGCAGTAGAAATCTGACAGATATGACAGGTTCTGGTCTAGTCCATCGTCTCATGGGGGATTCTCAGGGATATTTTTTCATTACAAAAGCACTTGATAAATGGCAGTTACCCAGTCCAACTGCCAGAAAAGTGAGCAAAGGAGTAGAGAGACTGGCAAACATCTTTGTATAGATCCTTTCCAGGGAGAGCTTTTGTAAAGAATAGAGCAGTGGTTCTCAACCTGGGGTCCGGGGACCCCTGGGGGTACATCAGTACCTGTCAGGGGGTCCCCCAGGGGCTGCGGACAAAATGGCGGAGAACCACTGCACAGTTGGCGCTGGATGGAAGAGCCTCTGCCACCTCCTTTCCCTTCCCCTCCCCTTCCCATGGCCTGTCCCTCTGCTCAACCATCCCCGTCCCACCTCGAAAAACTATATTTTCCAGATACAATATACATACTGTGTCTGCAGCACAGTTTAGAAATGATTATCCGCTCTTAAATCTCCCTGTAACGTATGCTCCGTTCACAGGCGCTCATGGGGAGATGTGTAGTAGCCTAGCAGCTCTCTGGTTGGCCCAAATACTGCCTGTCACAGCAGCAGCAGGCAGCATTTGGGCCAATTAGAGAGGTAGCTAGGCTACTACACATCTCCCCATGAGCGCCTGTGTATGGAGCATAGCGGCGCTACGGGGAGATTTAACAGTGGATAATCATTTCTAAACTGTGCTGCCGACACAGTATGTATATTGTATCTGGCAAATATAGTTTTTCGAGGTGGAACGAGGATGGTTGAGCAGAGGGACAGGCCATGGGAAGGGGAGGGGAAGGGAAAGGAGATGGCAGAGGAGCAGGCCACGGGAAGGGGAGGGGAAGGGAAAGGAGATGGCAGAGGAGCAGGCCAGGGGAAGGGGAGGGGAAGGGAAAGGAGGAGGCAGAGGAGCAGGCCACGGGAAGGAGAGGGGAAGGGAAAGGAGGAGGCAGAGGAGAAGGGGAAGGGAAAGGAGATGGCAGAGGAGCAGGCCACGGGGAGGGGAAGGGAAAGGAGGAGGCAGAGGAGCAGGCCACGGGAAGGGGAGGGGAAGGGAAAGGAGATGGCAGAGGAGCAGGCCACGGGAAGGGGAGGGGAAGGGAAAGGAGATGGCAGAGGAGCAGGCCGCGGGAAGGGGAGGGGAAGGGAAAGGAGATGGCAGAGGAGCAGGCCGCGGGAAGGGGAGGGGAAGGGAAAGGAGGTGGCAGAGGAGCAGGCCACGGGAAGGGGAGGGGAAGGGAAAGGAGATGGCAGAGGAGCAGGCCGCGGGAAGGGGAGGGGAAGGGAAAGGAGGTGGCAGAGGAGCAGGCCACGGGAAGGGGAGGGGAAGGGAAAGGAGGTGGAAGAGGAGCAGGCCACGGGGAGGGGAAGGGAAAGGAGGAGGCAGAGGAGCAGGCCACGGGAAGGGGAGGGGAAGGGAAAGGAGGTGGCAGAGGCTCTTCCGTCCAGCGCCATTTGCAGATTGTTGCTGCATGTGGCTGGACGTGTGAGAGGGAGCTCTCACTGTATATCACTAACAAAAAATCCCAAAAGCTTTTATAAAAGCTATTATTAGGAGAAGGAGGGGTGTTAATAGTGACGTGGATGGGTAGGCTGGTGGTGGAAAAAAAACTGTTCTTTTTTTTCCCCAATCTTTTTCCTTTCTGAGGCCCATAGATTTTCATTGTGTGTGCTGTTATACTGCGTGACCAGTGCACCTGTATTTCGCTAGTATTTGGCTCCACCCACATCATGTCATGGCCACACTCACTTTTTTAGCTTTGCGCGCCGCCTTATTCGGTAGGGGGTACATTTGCTTAGGGATGACCCACAAAGGGATACATGTGCTGAAAAGGTTGAGAACCACTGGAATAGAGGAAATACTGAGAATTCCCCATGAGCAGATGAACTATTCCAAAACCTGTCAGATCTGTTATATTTTTACTGCCTGTTGTAAGTGACAGCATCATAGGAAAAAAGTAATGTACAGTGCCTTTGTATATGGCGCTCGAGATTATTGGCTAGAATCAATGTGTCACCTTGACCTTGACACTGAAGCGAAAAAACCTTATGATTTAATGAATTGTATGTGTAGTACGGATAATTACTAGAACATTAGTAGCTAAGAAAAGAGTCTCAATTTGTATTTTCAGTTACAGTATATACTGTAGCTATTTTTTTTTATAACATTGCATCATTCTCTAATATTTGCAGTTTACACACTACATCTGCATTTTATACTATGAAACAGAGCAGAGCTAATGACCGTTTGAACTTCCCTGCAGTAAAACCTTATCTGATGATGTCTCTCACTGTTTCTTTAATGTATAAATGCTTCAGAACATAGCATTGTCTGTAGCCGACTAAATTAGTTGGAGAGCTCAGAGAAGCTCTTTTGCATAGATATCAAGTGAAGTTTCTTAACTCTTCTTGTACTGCAAACAATATGAGACTCACATCTTTGCTATTAAAGGAAAACTTAAGTCAACTATAAAAAATGAGATTTACTCACCTGGGGCTCCCCTCAGCCCCCAGCAGCCGATCGGTGCCTTCGCAGCCCCGCTCAGATGCTCCTGCACCCGCCGGCGAACACTTCCGGTTTGGCCGTCACCGGCCGACAGGCATGGGAACGCGAGTGATTCTTCGCATTCCCAGCCTGTATATCTCCCCCTATGCTGCTATTGCGACCAGCTGGCCGCAATAGCAGCATAGGGGGCGATATACAGGCTGGGAACGCGAAGAATCACTCGCGTTCCCATGCCTGTCGGCCGGTGACGGCCAAACCGGAAGTGTTCGCCGGCGGGTGCAGGAGCATCTGAGCGGGGCTGCGAAGGCACCGATCGGCTGCTGGGGGCTGAGGGGAGCCCCAGGTGAGTAAATCTCATTTTTTATAGTTGACTTAAGTTTTCCTTTAATGTTATACTTCTTAGCTGTGCTACACATACAATTCCTTATATCATAAGTTTATTTTTACTTCAAATTCCTTTCAAGAGGAACTCCGGTGAAAATAATGTAATAAAAAAGTGCTTCATTTTTACAATAATTATGTATAAATGATTTAGTCAGTGTTTGCCCATTTTAAAATCTTTTCTCTCCCTGATTTACATTCTGACATTTATCACATGGTGACATCTTGACACTTTTACTGCTGGCAGGTGAGGTCAGTGGAAGGAGATGCTGCTTGCTTTTTTGGCAGTTGGAAACAGCTGTAAACAACTGTTATTTCCCACAATGCAATGAGGTTCACAGACAGGAAACTGTCAGGACCATGGTCCTGACATCATGCTGTGGAAGGGGTTTCACCACAATATTTGCCATACAGACCCTTCTGATGATTCAATTGAGAAAAGGAAATTATTTCTCATGGGAAAGGGGATAACAGCTACTGACTGGGATGAAGTTCAATTCTTGGTTACGGTTTCTCTTGAAAGGACCACTATCATGAAAAAAGTTAAAATCTGACAAAACCGACAGGTTTTGGGCCATTCCATTTCCTCATGGGTTTTCTTTGTTTTCAACAGCATTTCCAGAACAGCAGTTGCAAAGTCTAATGCTGGGAATACACGGCTTAATCTTGAGTCATTAAGATGGCTCGATAGATAATTTCCGACATGTCCGTTCACTGTTCGATCGTTTTGCCGCTCGATTCATCATTGAAGTGAATTGAAAAAAAGATAAGTAAAACGAGCAGAAGATGAGAGAATCGAGCAGGCAAAACAATCGGGCGCAGAAGCGAGCGCCAGAATCGACCCGTGTATTTCCAGCATAACTGACAACACAGTGTGCCAGTGAGTAGGGAGGCTGGCTGGTATCTTACTATTTTGGCAGTTAAACTGCTGTTCAGGAAATGCTGTTTAAAACAAAGAAAACTCTGAGAATCCCCCATGAGGAAATGGACTGGCCCAAAACCTGTCGGTTCTGTCAGATTGTAACTGCCTCCTTTTTTCACGATAGTGGTCCTTTAAAACTGAGCTACATGTTTCTCTGCCCGCAGTCCCATAGAACGAGCCAGCGGAAGTGACCTACATTGCCAGGGCCATTGAGTTCAGGAACAAAGAGAGAAAATTGTTGGAATTAAAAACAATCATTTCTTTAATTGAAACTTTCTAAATGAATTGCGGCGGAGCAGAACTCGGCAGCCTTCGCTCCATTCTAATAGCATTGCGCCCTCTCGTCCGATAGATAGTCCCTTTCATTAAAAGCAGCCTTTAATTATCTGCAGACGGAAGAGCGAGGCAGCCAAGCGTGCCCTCGGCACCCGAGACCCGTCGGCGATATCAGCGCCATGTCTGCCGGTACTAAATGCCATTACCAGACCGAGGACTTACGGGCTGGACGCCTTGTTCCCTCGCTCATTACAAAAAATATAATCTAATGAGAAACGTATGATTGTAATTTATGTGATGGGATTTGGTAAATAATCTTCTTTGCATTTAGTGTTTTGAAATAGTCTTCAATTTACTAGGATTTTTTTTTGTCTATGTGCTAAGCTGTAATAGAAGAAGATTGCCTCCTAATAGAGTTAATTTGTTTACTCGGAGAGACCAAAGCTGTTCTTTAACGGTATATTTGCTTCTCGGGATGTGAACGGATTTACGGGTCACTGAGTTCAGGAAAGTTTGAAATAGGCACAAATTGTCTTGATGTCGCATGGACAGAGCATACTTGTGTTTATCAGACCTGTCCTCATATCCCCCAGGCCCGAATTTACATCACAGGAGCCTATAGGCAGGGCCAGTTTAAGCAACAATGGGGCCCCAGGGCAAAATAAACCTAGGGGGCCCCCCAACATATACCACGGAAAAAAAATCGGCATTAGGGGACCTTTTTTGCAGCTGGTATAGTCAGGGTGTGAAGTCCCAATCGGTCGGAGCTCCACATTCTGGCTATCCCAGCCTGCATGGGGGACAAGGGGTTAAAAAGTTTCAGGAGGGGGGGCCCACATAATTTTTTTTTTTTTTTTTAATTCTCACACTCTAAACATAAAAAAAAAAATTGGGAAAATAGAAAAAAATGCCAGGGATCTTCATACAGCCATATTGCGGCTGTATAGCGATCTCTGGCCAAAGCGCTGCATATAGACCCCCTGGAAACCCCGTCAGGAAATGTATTGCGCTTTCGTTTGATACATGTAAAATTACACTACCGTTCGGTTTGCTACTAAAAGTGACATTTACCGCATTTAAAAGTATACTTTTTTCCTTCGAAACTTTAAAATCTATTTTCTCAAAAACTATAAGGTCTTTTTGAAAAATTGTTTTTTCCTCTTATTCCTAATGATCTCCTTAACATATCCTGCAAATTTAGGGTTTCTAGTATTTAAAGTGGATTTGCTATTAACCATAAAAGTCGGCAGATTTTTAAATGTGTATTTTTTTTCCTTTGAAACGTTAAAATCGATTTTCTCAAAAACTATAAGGCCGATTTGAAAAAATGTTTTTTCCTCTTATAGCCACTGGGGGCCCCTACAAGCTCTGGGGCCCTGGGGCAGCTGCCTCCTTTGCCTCTATGGTAGCGCCGGAACTGCCTATAAGCACTGATGTCCTGGCACCCTAGACTTTGCCCTCCACGATCCTACAAATCCCCACCAAACCGTAACGCAACTTGCTGTCACTTCTCTCTTACTTCCCCTGCCCATCAAAGATACAGGTGTCCCTTAGCATTAGGTAGCCAGATATACCCCCAGTGTTAAGTAGCCAATATATTTAGAGGTTTCAAAGTGCTCCAGGCCAATTTATTTTAGCACTTTTTTTATTTATTTGTTAGATTTCCTTCCTTCTAATTAGTACTGCTGTAATATGTATTTATGGCCACTTGTCACTAGGGGGGGGGGGGGGGGGGACTTCTTCTTTTAGTTTCTATATTCTCTGCTAGTAGAGAGAGAATTTACAGCACAACGAGTTCTGTCCATTGAGGTCAAAAGAAGTGCACTTATCACAAACGAGATAACTCTATTGAAGCTGCTAATGGTTTAAAGAGAAACTGAAGTGAAAATAACATAATTAATGAAATTATTTATTTTTTTTTCATTTATAAATTATTTAGCCAGTGTTTGTACATAAAATCTTTTCTAACTCCGATGTACATTCTGAAATTTATCTTCTGAAATCTATTTCATTAATTGAGAGTTCTGAAGCCAGTACAAAACATACCTGGTCTTCCAAAATGCTCTGGGGGTGGAGAATTCTGGATAGCTAATCAGCCTAGGCTAAACATCACTGGGACGGAGAAGAATAGGGAATGGGTGGGAAGACCTCATTCCACATATAGTCCCTGAAGAAATTCACTTCTCTGTGTTCAGTCTGTTTAATTAGTTCAGCAACTGTGAATAGACTGTAGGAGAGTTCTGTTTAGGCAAGTCTGGCATACAGTTAACACTGGGACTTAACTCTTTCAGTGCTTTCCGCAAAAGTGAAACCAATATCAGAGGAAGGGAAGGTTAGTAGCTGCCCCCCCCCCCCCCATGCCTCTGGGCCCCCTGCAGCTTCAGGGGCTGCTCTTCTGCAGTTACACCCCTGTATTCACCTGGTCTGGACAATGTCCTCTGACGCAGCGATCCTCTTCCTCCCAACGAACAATGGCTGTAATGTCGACATCCTCTTCTGGGTCCCGATCACATGATATGACGTGATCGGGACCCAGGTGATGGTGTCAGCGTTGCAGCGCTGCTCGGTGGTGGAAAGCGAGTGATGGAAGAGAAGAGGAGAGCTGAGCCATCATCCGAAACAGGTAAACATGAGACTGCACCCTGCGCCCATTGAAATATGAAATATACTAAATATGTACCCACGGTTTCATATCCATTTAAACCCACCAGTATGTAGAGGCATCTATTAAGCAAGGTAAATAGAGTGAATAAATGCAGGGGAGGCCTAAGGCAGGGTATAATCAATAATAAGCAATTCTATGTTGTTTACCTTTCCATAAATAAGTGAAAATTTTACGCATCTCCTTAAAAAAGGATAGCGGTACCGGTACATGTATTGTCCTAAATATGTATGTGATTTTCGGTATTAAGTTTGTTTTAAGGAGTGCTATTTTACCTAGTATAGGGTATTCAAACTTTGCCATGTTTGTGACATCCGTTTGAATAGTCTTAGGCCTCTTTCACATTGGGACGTTGCGTTTGATGCGACATTAAAGTCGCACAACGTGCCCCTAACGCAGTGCATGTAGGTTAGGAAATTGGGCTTTATTTTGCACTGCGTTATGTGTCTCTTGGTGCGCCGTTTTCATCGCATACTGATGGAACGAAAACGGCGCATGCACTACATTTTTTTAACAAAAAAAAAAACCTTACTGAGCATGTGCAACACACATAACGCAGCAAATGTATTGCTAAACGCACAGCATGCAGCACTTGCTAAATATTGCTACATGTTACACACAACGCAACGTGTGCACTGTGAATGTCGCACAGACTTTGTATAGCTGTGCGTTAGTCTGCGTTATAAAATTTTCTAACGTGCGACTTTAACGCCCCACTGTGAAAGAGGCCTTAAAGCGGAACTGAAGATTCAGTAAAATCAAAGTGTTTCACTTACCTGGGGCTTCCCTAAGCACCCTGCAGCCATCCTGTCCCGCGCCGGTCCTCCGCGATCTTCCATTCTCCCAACACGATGCAGTTTTGTTTCCGTCGTTTTGTAAGTTGACGGCAACTGCGCCTGCGCAGCCCTGGCCACGCGTATCCATCGTGTTCCCGTCCTGCAGGATGCTATTGCGGATGGGAACGTTAAGAAGGATACGCGTGGCCAGGGCTGCGCAGACGCAGTTGCCGCCGACTTATAAATCGGCGGTTAGGAAACTGCACCGCGGCGGGAGAATGGAGGATCGTGGAGGAACGGCGTGGGACAGGATGGCTGAGACACTGATTTTACTGAATCTTCAGTCGGATGCGATTGCTATGGCGACAGCTCAGGAGCCCCAGTGCTGTGCAGATGCATCACTGGCAGAGCAATGCATCTGTAGAGCACTGGGTCCTTTAAAACATCGCCCTAGAAATCACAACTTATGGCATCAGTGATTAAAAGGACAACTGAAGCAAGAGGGCTATTTAGGCCCCACGTGTCCTGAAGAGGTGTGAAACTCACGTGAAACAGCTGTAGACAGAAGGGGCATCTGTTGTATCTGTTGCTGTGTGGCTTCAATAAACAGAAGTTTTCCTATGGAGTGCCGGAGTCTGTGAAATTCTTCCTTGACCTGCAAGAGGGCTATTTAGGCTGCCATATTTATTTCCTTTTAAGCAATACCAGTTGCCTGGCTATCTTGCTGATCCTCTGCCTCTAATACTTTTAACCACAGACCCTGAACATGCATGCAGCAGATCAGGTGTTTCTAACATTATTGTCAGATCTGACAAGATAAGCTGCATGCTTGTTTCTGGTGTTATTCAGACACTATTGTACACACACAGATCAACAGGGCTGCCAGGCAACTGGTATTGTTTAAAAGGAAATAAATATGGCAGCCTCTATATTACTCTCACTTCAGTTGCCCTTTAATAATTGTATATCATTTTCTTTATAGATATCAGTAGTAGAGTGAGGAACATTAATTCCCAGATATGGGAGGCCTTTAGTGGTCCAAGGAAAGGGGAACAAGCGAGATATAGTTATTTTGCTAACTGTGTCCAGTTCAGTGGAAGCATTCATGATTTATTGGCAAAAACCCAGTAAGAAGCTTCGGAAAATAGAAATATACTAAATATGAAACTGCACCCAGAACCATGCTAGCTTGCTTGCTGCTCCGTTGTTCCCGCTCAATTTACAGTACATGTGGCTCAGCTATAACTGAACAGCATCAATGTACAGCCCCCTCCACCGTACAGCATCAATGTACAGCGCTCGTTACCCTAACGACTGTTGTTAAAGCGGATCCGAGATGAAAAACTAACTATAACAAGTAACTTGTCTATATATCTTATCTTAAGTTTAGATAGTTTACACAGCAAATCTAGCTGCAAACAGCTTTAATAGAATATGATTATTTAATCCTGTGATAACAATGACAGCAGCCATGTTGTTTGTAAACATTACACAGAGGGAGGCTTATCTGTATCTTGAGTAAAAAAACCTAATGCCCCTCCTCCTCCCTCCTCCCCTCTGCCTCTGAAATCTCTGGCTGGTAATACCTCCCCCTCCTCCTGCCCAGACCGAGCTCCCATGAGCCCTTGCTACTGTCTGAAAATGCCAAGGCACTCTGAAAACCTGTGGGCATGGCTTGTTTAGTTTATAGGGAATTAGAGTATCAAAACAAAAACAAAAAAGTATTTGGCTTGAGGAAGGCCCTATAAACAATAGGAAAGGAACACAATTATGCAATGTGTAAAAGTTCATCTCGGATCCACTTTAAGGACGACTCTGATTGCGCATGTGTACGAGCCTTTCTCCTTCCTGCTCAGCTGATGTTGTGAGATCCATGTCTTGCTTCCGTAGGCCGAGGTGACAGCTGATGACCTATTTTATCCAGAACTCTTTGTATCATTCTCCTGTAATGCATCTAAGTCCAGGCGCCAGCACTCCTGTACACTGCAGACCAATACATCCTTATTATAAGCTTGACCTTTCCTCTGCCTGACTTATTAATATACATATAGACAGAAAGGAAATATTACATTGCAGCGTGATTAGGTACACTGATGGAATGGGTGTCAGTATTTTGCAGGCCTTGTCCCAGAGTCATTCAGCTGTCACACAAGGCCACCTAGTGGCTACATTACTAGTAATTGCAGCAATTACCAGTAGCTGCAAATCGCTGACTACATAATGAATGGAATATTCTGCTAGTGTTGCCAAGTTCTTGTTTTGCCGTTTGAGTTTTAGATCAATGGTATTTTAATTTGTCTGTTTTTAGCACATAATAAATAAACATCCGGCTCCACTCATCCTGTCCTCTCTGTTCCTCTGTGCCTGTCCTCTCTTGCCCATTCATGACCCTATTGCTCGCACACTCTTTTTTTCTGTAATTTTTGGTAATTTTCCAGCTGCCACAATAGTAGAGTATGTTTCTATGCTTCTCACAATAGATCAAACAAGGTAAAAAAAAAGGTAACTTTAGGGGAGTGTGGGAGGTCAGGGGTTAATTTAAAAAGGAAAAAAAGGTAACTAGGGATCAATAACTGAAAAAAAAAAGGGGGTGTAATATTACAATTTGGCCACAAGATGTTCTCAGTGGTGACTTCAGCTTACCGTACTATTAGAAGGGAAACGGAAGCACTACGTGCACGGGACTTATGAATGGCAGAGCCGTCTGAATAGACGGCTGTGGCTATTCACAGGGGGACTTAGATCAATGAATGGGGTTTGTTTTCCCATTCATTGATCTAGCGCAGGGGTCTCAAACTCAATTTACCTGGGGGGCCGCAGGAGGCAAAGTCAGGATGAGGCTGGGCCGCATAAGGGATTTCACAAAAAGTCAATCAGCAGTTCCCGCCCACCATCAAAATCAAATTCACACTGAAGCAAACTATTTTGCCTATTTTACTTTATAGTTCGCTTCAGTGCTCCCAAGTAATCCGCTGCATCCCCGCCACTAAACGAGGGCTGCAGAGCCCCCAAATCGCCCAGGGGGCAATCCGACGGCATTTCCTGGAAGGGGCAGAGCTTTCGGCTTCAGCTCTGCCCCTCCTGACGTAAATCGCGGCACATCGCCACCTCTCCCCGCCCCTCTCTGTGAAGGAAGAGTGAGAGGTGAGGGCAGAGGCGGCGATGCGCCGCGATTGACGTCAGGAGGGGCAGAGCTGAAGCTGAAAGCTCTGCCCCTTCCAGGAAATGCCGGCGGATTGCCCCCCGGGCGATTTGGGGGCTCTGCAGCCCTCGTTTAGTGGCGGGGATGCAGCGAAATACTTGGGAGCACTGAAGCGAACTATAAGGAAGCTTTTACCGGCGCAGGCCACAAAATATTGTATCTAGGGCCGCAAATGGCCCCCGGGCCGCAAGTTTGAGACCCCTGATCTAGCGGGTAATGATCGGCGGTAATGTGTGTGGCGGGCGAGCGGGGGGGGGGGGGCGTGGCGGGAGAGACGTAGTAGCTATGTCCCTGCACAGTGTTGTGGCATTTTGCAGGGGCGTAGTTACTCGTCCCGGGGGAGGGGAAGTGGTTATACCATGTGTAGTCTGTCTTGACCCCTCCAACAGTGTGTGTTGGGGGGTATGTAAAACACAATTTGGGTAAAAAGGCACCCTAGTGTGAATAAAATTGGATTAAAAACAAGATAAAATTGAAAAAAATGAGGTGGCTTACCTCAAGGATGAGATCTTTGTATAGAAAAAGAAATATTTATTTAGCACAGGCAACGCGTTTCACAGGTCTAAGCCCGCTTCCTCAGTCCAATAATTTCTGTGCTAAATAAATATTTCTTTGTTTATACAAAGATCTCGTCATTGAAGTAAGCCACCTCATTTTTGTTGTTGTTATCTTGTTTATTATTTGTTATCTTGTTTTTAATCCAATTTTATTCACACTGGGGCGCCTCTTTACCCAAATTGTACTTTAATATCATCCATGAGAACTTAGCCTTTTTCTGATTCTAGATGAACAATAACCTTGTTCCAGCGTTGAGCAATCACTGGTCTGGCTGCAGGAAAAAAACAGACGTGTTTTGGAGACGCTCTGGATATTCCTGTACTTGGCTCAGGCAACAAGTTCTGTAGCAGGAGATTTTTTGTAAGTTAGTAAGAACCACCAGAGTTAGGAGACTATAAATTATCATTTAAAGCTTTCAAAGGAGCCTGCAGTATGAATGCAAGTGTATGAATCAACTACTGTAGCGTGAAAATGAAATGTTTAATAAAAGAACTGTTGCGGTTTCTTACCCTGGAAAAAAAAAAAGCTTTTTTTCCCCTAATCCATTCCACACAACTGAAAACTGCGCTGAAATTCATCCATAGCATGGTGACATCTACAGCTCTGCCGCACCTCTCTGCTAACCCCTTCCACACCCCTACCAATGATGAGTCATGCTGTCTGCTTTTTGTGTACAGAGAAAAGACAGTTGCTTTGTGTGTTCATTGCTGTACTGGAAAAAACTAGGGGTGTGAAGACACCTTTATTTAGCATTGCCTGTTAGGATTGAGCTTGATCCTGTGGGCATCAATTTGGGAAACAAGTACTGGAAAGAAGCTTTGCTCTGGTACATAAGAGTGATGCGCACTGAGTGATGTGAAATGAGAAAAAGAGAGATGGTGCAGTGCGCCGTGAAGTCGTCTTGCATCCTTGGAGTAAGGAGGGGAACAATGCACTGACGCAAGATGTTCTCTTGGCGATGTATTGAGGCAGAAGCCCCTGAGTTTGGCTCCTATATAGTAGAAAACGGCTAACATCAGAGGTCAGCAAGAGGCGGCGCATGGAGTTTGAACTCCAAATAGCGGCAGAGGCCTTAAGTGGTGCCTGGGGTTCAGCTATCATGTAGGCTAACCCCGGAAGATGGTGGCGGGGGTCAGTAAGCATGGAGTTCAGCTATCATGTAGGCTAACCCCGGAAGATGGTGGCGGTGGTCAGTAAGCATGGAGTTCAGCTGTCATGTAGGCTAACCCCGGAAGATGGTGGCGGTGGTCAGTAAGCATGGAGTTTAGCTGTCATGTAGGCTAACCCCGGAAGATGGTGGTGGTGGACAGTAAGCATGGAGTTTAGCTGTCATGTAGGCTAACCCCGGAAGATGGTGGCGGTGGTCAGTAAGCATGGAGTTTAGCTGTCATGTAGGCTAACCCCGGAAGATGGTGGTGGTGGACAGTAAGCATGGAGTTCAGTTATCATGTAGGCTAACCCCGGAAGATGGTGGTGGTGGTGGTCAGTAAGCATGGAGTTCAGCTGTCATGTAGGCTAACCCCGGAAGATGGTGACGGTGGTCAGTAAGCATGGAGTTCAGCTATCATGTAGGCTAACCCCGGAAGATGGTGGTGGTGGTGGTGGTCAGTAAGCATGGAGTTCAGCTATCATGTAGGATAACCCCGGAAGATGGTGGCGGTGGTCAGTAAGCATGGAGTTTAGCTGTCATGTAGGCTAACCCCGGAAGATGGTGGTGGTGGACAGTAAGCATGGAGTTCAGCTGTCATGTAGGCTAACCCCGGAAGATGGTGGCGGTGGTCAGTAAGCATGGAGTTTAGCTTTCATGTAGGCTAACCCCGGAAGATGGTGGTGGTGGACAGTAAGCATGGAGTTCAGCTATCATGTAGGCTAACCCCGGAAGATGGTGGTGGTGGTGGTCAGTAAGCATGGAGTTCAGCTGTCATGTAGGCTAACCCCGGAAGATGGTGACGGTGGTCAGTAAGCATGGAGTTCAGCTATCATGTAGGCTAACCCCGGAAGATGGTGGTGGTGGTCAGTAAGCATGGAGTTCAGCTGTCATGTAAGCTAACCCCGGAAGATGGTGGCGGGGGTCAGTAAGCATGGAGTTCAGCTATCATGTAGGCTAACCCCGGAAGATGGTGGCGGGGGTCAGTAAGCATGGAGTTCAGCTATCATGTAGGCTAACCCCGGAAGATGGTGGTGGTGGTGGTGGTCAGTAAGCATGGAGTTCAGCTGTCATGTAAGCTAACCCCGGAAGATGGTGGCGGTGGTCAGTAAGCATGGAGTTCAGCTATCATGTAGGCTAACCCCGGAAGATGGTGGCGGGGGTCAGTAAGCATGGAGTTCAGCTATCATGTAGGATAACCCCGGAAGATGGTGGCGGTGGTCAGTAAGCATGGAGTTCAGCTATCATGTAGGCTAACCCCGGAAGATGGTGGTGGTGGTGGTCAGTAAGCATGGAGTTCAGCTATCATGTAGGCTAACCCCGGAAGATGGTGGTGGTGGTGGTCAGTAAGCATGGAGTTCAGCTATCATGTAGGCTAACCCCGGAAGATGGTGGCGGGGGTCAGTAAGCATGGAGTCCAGCTGTCATGTAGGCTAACCCCGGAAGATGGTGGCGGGGGTCAGTAAGCATGGAGTTCAGCTGTCATGTAGGCTAACCCCGGAAGATGGTGGCGGGGGTCAGTAAGCATGGAGTTCAGCTATCATGTAGGCTAACCCCGGAAGATGGTGGCGGTGGTCAGTAAGCATGGAGTTCAGCTATCATGTAGGCTAACCCCGGAAGATGGTGGCGGGGGTCAGTAAGCATGGAGTTCAGCTATCATGTAGGCTAACCCCGGAAGATGGTGGCGGGGGTCAGTAAGCATGGAGTTCAGCTATCATGTAGGCTAACCCCGGAAGATGGTGGTGGTGGTCAGTAAGCATGGAGTTCAGCTGTCATGTAAGCTAACCCCGGAAGATGGTGGCGGTGGTCAGTAAGCATGGAGTTCAGCTATCATGTAGGCTAACCCCGGAAGATGGTGGCGGTGGTCAGTAAGCATGGAGTTCAGCTGTCATGTAAGCTAACCCCGGAAGATGGTGGCGGTGGTCAGTAAGCATGGAGTTCAGCTATCATGTAGGCTAACCCCGGAAGATGGTGGCGGTGGTCAGTAAGCATGGAGTTCAGCTATCATGTAGGATAACCCCGGAAGATGGTGGCGGTGGTCAGTAAGCATGGAGTTCAGCTATCATGTAGGATAACCCCGGAAGATGGTGGCGGGGTCAGTAAGCATGGAGTTCAGCTATCATGTAGGATAACCCCGGAAGATGGTGGCGGTGGTCAGTAAGCATGGAGTTCAGCTATCATGTAGGATAACCCCGGAAGATGGTGGCGGGGTCAGTAAGCATGGAGTTCAGCTATCATGTAGGATAACCCCGGAAGATGGTGGCGGTGGTCAGTAAGCATGGGGTTCAGCTATCATGTAGGATAACCCCGGAAGATGGTGGCGGGGTCAGTAAGCATGGAGTTCAGCTATCATGTAGGATAACCCCGGAAGATGGTGGCGGTGGTCAGTAAGCATGGAGTTCAGCTATCATGTAGGATAACCCCGGAAGATAGTGGCGGGGTCAGTAAGCATGGAGTTCAGCTATCATGTAGGCTAACCCCGGAAGATGGTGGCGGGGGTCAGTAAGCATGGAGTTCAGCTATCATGTAGGCTAACCCCAGAAGATGGTGGCGGGGGTCAGTAAGCATGGAGTTCAGCTATCATGTAGGATAACCCCGGAAGATGGTGGCGGGGGTCAGTAAGCATGGAGTTCAGCTATCATGTAGGATAACCCCGGAAGATGGTGGCAGGGTCAGTAAGCATGGAGTTCAGCTATCATGTAGGATAACCCCGGAAGATGGTGGCGGGGGTCAGTAAGCATGGAGTTCAGCTATCATGTAGGCTAACCCCGGAAGATGGTGGCGGGGGTCAGTAAGCATGGAGATCAGCTGTCATGTAGGCTAACCCCGGAAGATGGTGGCGGGGGTCAGTAAGCATGGAGTTCAGCTGTCATGTAGGCTAACCCCGGAAGATGGTGGCGGGGGTCAGTAAGCATGGAGTTCAGCTGTCATGTAGGCTAACCCCGGAAGATGGTGGCGGGGGTCAGTAAGCATGGAGTTCAGCTGTCATGTAGGCTAACCCCGGAAGATGGTGGCGGTGGTCAGTAAGCATGGAGTTCAGCTATCATGTAGGCTAAACTCTGAATATCACCAAAGGCAGCGGTGGGGGTGAGTAATTGGGTTGCTCATTCCCACAGGGTTTGGCTATTATGTAGCTGAACCGCACATAGGGGCATAGGTGGGAAGGTTAGTGTTAGGACTAGGTAGGGGGGTGTTAAAGAGGAACTCCAGTGAAAATAATTAATGTAATAAAGTGCTTCATTTTTACAATAATAATGATTTAGTCAGTGTTTGCTCATTGCAAAATCTTTCCTCTCCCTGATTTACATTCTGACATTTATCACATGGTGACATTTTTACTGCTGGCAGGTGATGTCACTGGAAGGAGATGCTGCTTGCATTGTTGACAGTTAGAAAAAGCTGTTATTTTCCACAATGGAACAAGACTCCCACAGTGTGATGTCAGTACCTCAGTGCTGTGAGGCGCTGACATCACACTGTGGGAGGGGTTTCACCACAATATCTGCTCGAAAAATCTCTCCTGAAATCTATCAAAATCGAGCTTGCCTTGTATGGTAGGAATCGATCTCTAACCACATCTTGTCAAATAGGAATTGATCAGCTAGGCATATTGGGCCACAGTTAGCCCATGTTTAGCTTACTTAAAGGACACCTGAAGTGAGAGGGATATGGAGGCTGTCATATGTGTTGCCTTTTAAACAATACCAATTTCTTGGCATGCTGCTGATATACAATTCTGGCTGCAGTAGTGTCTGAAACATCTGATCTGCATGCTTGATCAGGGTCTATGGCTAAAAGTATTAGAAGCAGAGGACCGGCAGGACAGCCAGGCAATTTGCATTGTTTAAAGAGACCCAGAGACAAACTACCTACCAGTTTTATACATACCTGGGGCTTCCTCCAGGCCCATCAGCCTGGATCGCTCCCACGCCGCCGTCCTCCGCTGCCTCTGTCCGCCGGTACCGGGTCTGTCTTTTCAGCCAGTCGACGCAAGCGCAGTGCGCTCCCTCCGTACTGCGCAGGCGCACGCGTACAGATCCGGAGGGAGCCCCTGTGGATGTGGAAGACTGACCGCATCCGGCGGAAGTGACGGGACCCGGTACCGGCGGACAGAGGCAGCGGAGGACGGCGGCGTGGGAGCGATCCAGGCTTTTGGAGCTGGAGGAAGCCCCAGGTATGTATAACATCTTTTCCTATTTTTTAATAAGCTTCGTCTCTGGTTCCCTTTAAAGTGCACCTGAAATGAGACCTCCTCTCTGCTCTAAAAGATACACAATAACCTTTAAACAAAAAAAAAAAAACATTTATTTGTTACAGCTGATACAAATTCTAAAATAAGTCTACACAGTTTCTACTTCCGGATTCATGGAAGCCGACATATTGTTTACAGCCTGCACTTTCAAATGGGCTAATTTGCTTATCTGCCATAGGCAATCATGTGACACAGGGGAGGATCAAATTACAACTTGAGATTAGACACAAATGAGGGGGAATTAGACAGCCTAATCTCTCTGAATACATACAGGGTGCATTTCTCTGTTTTCCTTCTGTCCTGTGCAAGACCGAAAAAAATGGCTTCAGATTCCTTTTACTTCAGGTGTGCATTAAAGTGAACCTTAAAGGGGAACTGACCTTAAAATTTGATACTGTAAAAAATATCTGATGTGTTGCATAATACTGCTTTAATAAATAAAAATATATGTTTGCTGTAATACACCTTTTAGTTGTCCTAATTTCTGTTACTGCATTTTAGTGCAGTGTGGAGCCATATGTTGGTTGGCAGGTTTACAGTGCCATTCAGCTGATTTCTATTTCCTCCAGCCCCTCCTTCCTCAAGCAGCTCCTTTCTCCAATCAGTATGCAAATTAGCCTGTGATAGTGTACAGTTACCGTGATGTCATCTGGCTGCGCCTGTCTATGACTGTCTGTCTGTGTTTTCAAGCCTGTCATTTTTCTTCTCTGTATTTTGTCTATTCTCTATAGTTATTCCTCTACTGTCAGTATACCGCACTGGGCACATGTTACACTAGGAGAGGGGGGCCATCCCCGGGGGTTCTGTCGTGTTTGTCATTACAATATCCCACTACATTTCTGCTGTGCACCAGATTGAGCTTGTTGGCCCTATATCTTCCAGCATATCTGATCGATACAAGTAACACAAAATTGGTTGCATCGTCAATTAGGCATGCTCTTGGTGGCCCCAATCTTTATTCGGTTATATTAGTGGAATCAGATGGTCGATTGACTGCCAAGTTTCCAGATGTATGGCCAGCTTTACACAATGCACATATCTAAACCAGTTATGAAATGCAAGTTATCTCCCACACATGAGACCTAGCAACTTACAATGAATTAAAAAATTCACTAACTACCGCCACATACTGCAACAAAAACCAACTCCATAAGATTTGTAAGCCAGGATTTGGGGCAGCACAGAGGTAGTTAGCGCTCGTCTTGCAGCACTGGGTCCCCGGTTCAAATCCCAGCCAGGGCTCTATCTGCATGGAGTTTGTATGGTTTCCCTGTGTCTATATGGGTTTCCTCCGGGCACTTTGATTTCCTCCCACATCCCAAAACCATATATATATGCGCTACACAATACACACAGAGACATATGACTATGGTAGGGATTAGATTGTGATTAGCCCTTCTGGGGGACAGTTAGTGACAATATACTCTGTATAGCACTGCGTAATATATCGGCACTTTATAAATACTGTAATAGCCCTGGCAACGCCCCTCCTAATAAAGTATGTGCCCAGTGTAACAATACATTACCTGTCCCAGGCCTCCGCTTGTCCCTCCGCTTTCCCCTGGCCATACACGCACACCCCACGTAGTTTCCTAGTACGAGCGCACGTATGACATCACACACATGGGCAAGGCGGCGGGAGCACAATCAAGTATGTGCATGACCAGAGCCATGCAGGCACACTGGCCCCAAAACGAAACAAGCTGCCTGCGGGGGACTGGAGGATCGGTTTGAGACAGTGCAGGACGTCTGCAGGGGGCTGGGGGAAGCCCCAGGTAAGTGAAACTTTTTTTCTATCCTGGTAGCAGGGAAGGTCTTTCACACCACCCTATAAAAAGTCCACTTGCAGCCTAGACAAGGCACCCCCCTCTCCTCCCATAAAACCTACCTCTTATACGGACTACCCCCCCCCCCCCCCAACGGCACTTATGCCAATCAGCCCCAGTCTAGGCAATACCCTCCCCAATTCAGAAAAAAAAAATGAGTTTTACTCACCTGGGGCTTCTACCAGCCCCTTGCAGCAGTCATGTGCCCTCGCAGTCACTCACTAATCCTCTGGTCCCCCGCTGCCAGCTAGTTTCGTTTTTGCCGACAGGCCCGTCAGGACTGTCCACGCATAGCTTTTTCTGCATTCCCGACTGCAGTTAGCGATATTGCGGGCTGCAACGCGTACAAAAATACGTTGCCGCATATCTATGCGTTCGTATTGCGGCAACCCGTATTTTTGTACGCGTTGCGGCCCGCAATAGAGCTAATTACAGTCGGGAATGCGGAAAAAGCTACGCGTGGACAGTCCTGACGGGCCTGTTGGCAAAAACGAAACTAGCTGGCAGCGGGGGACCAGAGGATTAGTGAGTGGCTGCGAGGGCACAGGACTGCTGCAGGGGGCTGGTAGAAGCCCCAGGTGAGTAAAACTCATTTTTTTTTCTGGCTCAGGGCTTGTTTCCACTGTTGCGACGCGATTTCGGCCGCATTCCGACGCTTGTAAAAACGCATGCGGATGCGTTTCCACATGCGTTTTTACCCGCGATTTCGCCTGCGATTTCGCATGGCAGGGTGCCATGCGAAATTAACCATGACACTGCCAGGGCTAAATAAAATTGAAAAAGGTGCGAAATCGCACGCGAAATCGCGGGTAAAAACGCATGTAACAAACGCATGCGTTTTTACTATTAAATACATTAGCGGCGATTCGCACGGATTCCCGACGCAAGCGAAATCGTTGGCTCTTTTGTGCGTTTTTTTCACGCTGAAAAAAACGCACCTCAACAACGCTACAGTGGAAACAGGCCCATCCACTTGTATTACATGTGCGGATCTGCATGCGTTTGACGCATGCAGATTCGCGATAGTGGAAACGAGCCCTCAAGGTTCTCTTTAAGGAATACATAGGGTTAAGAGTTAGAGTTAGGTTTTGATTTTAAGATATTTTTACAATGCAGAAACTAAAATCACGGGTCATCTCTCCCTCCCTCCCTTTCCCATATACGCAATGAGCAACATTTTAAACCAATTACCATTGACATTTTGTTGCAGAGCCCGTAGAATGCCAACTCAGAGGGCTATGGAGCAATGTAAACTGTAAACTCAACATACAAACGGATTGTGTAATTTCACTAGCGCTTAAAGATGAATTGCCCCATATGGAAAGAGGCTGCCAGTGGCAAGATCAGTTCATTTTGGGTGCTGTGCATTTTGCTATAACACAGCCAAGTGTATTGTGACTGTAATCGATTATTTTGAGTGATCAAATTTGTTTATTATATAGTCAAAACTCTAATTTTTAAGATTTCATCCTCTGGGGCTTGGATTCAGGTGGGGCGGGGGCAGGAGCACAGATGATGAAAGGTGAGTATTAGTTACAGTTATCCAGTGTGGCTAGATGTTATTTAAGAGTGTTAGTTAATAGGAAAGGGGATCTTAGTTGTATAGCCTAGGGTTAGGTCACATACACACATCAGACCATAGTCTTTTGAAAATGAAAGATCACAGACCAATCTTACCACCCTTCATGTAGTATGAGAGCCATACTCTACACAGTCTTTTCTATGGAGCTGAAATCCCCCATCAGAAAAAAACCTTTGCAAGATGCTGCACACACAAAAGGCTCATACACACATCAGACTATAGTCTTTGGAAAATGAAAGATCACAGACCAATCTTACCACCCTTCATGTAGTATGAGAGCCATACTCTACACAGTCTTTTCTATGGAGCTGAACTCCACATCAGAAAAAAATCTTTGCAAGATGCTACACACACAGATGCTGTACAGACACAAAAGATCAGTATCTGCAAAAGATCTGTTCCTGCCAAAAATCCATTCCTGCAAATTGCAATGATAGTCTATGAGATCTGCAGATCATCATACACACATGATTTAACTGACATTCATCTGCAGATCAAGCAATCATCTGCAGATCTGAAAATCCATCCTGGTGGATCTGATCTGCAGATGAATGTCAGTTAAATCATGTGTGTATGATGATCTGCAGATCTCATAGACTATCATTGCAATTTGCAGGAATGGATTTTTGACAGGAACAGATCTTTTGCAGATACTGATCTTTTGTGTCTGTACAGCATCTGTGTGTGCAGCATCTTGCAAAGATTTTTTTCTGATGTGGAGTTCAGCTCCATAGAAAAGACTGTGTAGAGTATGGCTCTCATACTACATGAAGGGTGGTAAGATTGGTCTGTGATCTTTCATTTTCAAAAGACTATGGTCTGATGTGTGTATGGGGCCAAATGCTGTACAGACACAAAAGATCAGTATCTCCAAAAGATCTGTTCCTGCCAAAAATCCATTCCTGCAAATTGCAATGATAGTCTATGAGATCTGCAGATCATCATACACACATGATTTAACTGACATTCATCTGCAGATCAGATCCACCAGGATGGATTTTCAGATCTGCAGATGATTGTCTGATCTGCAGATGAATGTCAGTTAAATCATGTGTGTATGATGGTCTGCAGATCTCATAGACTATCATTGCAATTTGCAGGAATGGATTTTTGGCAGGAACAGATCTTTTGCAGATACTGATCTTTTGTGTCTGTACAGCATCTGTGTGTGCAGCATCTTGCAAAGATTTCTATCTGATGTGGAGTTCAGCTCCATAGAAAAGACTGTGTAGGTATGGCTCTCATACTACATGAAGGGTGGTAATATTGGTCTGTGATCTTTCATTTTCCAAAGACTATAGTCCGATTGTGTGTATGAGCCTTAAGACGGTCAATATTTGGAAGATTAGGTTTAGGGTTTGTGTTAATGCCTGCTTGGAAGTGACATGATGGGATAATCATAAGTACATAGTAATCGTAATTCTAGCCCTAGTAAGAAATTCTCTGCAGTCTCTTTCTGTTTTCCAGTACTTCAGTACAGCAAGAGTTAAAAAACAGCTTGACTTGTTATCTACGCAAAAGAGCTCAACATCTTTTCAAGTTTAGTATGGTTTCCTGAAAAGTAAATAGAGGATAAAACAGCTGATAAATAGTGAGATAAGGTTTCTAATGATGTTTAAAATGAACCCAAAGTGAGAATTAACTGATGAGATAAGCAATTGTATTTATCCACCTACTCCTAAAAATGACTTTTGGTTTTTTTAGATGTTCCATGCTTTTATTTTATATTTAAACACTTACAAAGCAGATTGAATGTTTTGTTGTCCCTGCTCAGTGGCAGTTATTAAGTGTCCCCAAATGAAAATACATGACCTTTTTCTGTCTCCCTCTGCTCTCAGATGTATTCTGCCAGGAAAACTTTTATGGCTGTAATTTGCTTATCAGTGAGGCTTACTATATTCCCGACAAGGCACCAACAAGACAGAAGCTGTCACTTGCATGCCTAAAAACTCTTTCAGGCAGCAAAATAAAACAAGTAAAACAGCCGGGTTATTAGTATGATTTGCGCTGTGCATACATCATGTCACATGTTGCCTCGGGTACACTTTAACTGCAGGAACAATTTAAAGGGTCATTACTTCTCTTTCAGCATAACAAGGCAGATTGTGGATTCTAAAATGCTACTGTGACTGATGTAATCTTAAAGATGAAATAGAACCCGAGGTGTTTTTTTTTTGGGGGGGGGGGGGGGGGCAGATTGGACACAGAAGCATGTTCTCTGTCTCATGACATGCCTCTCTGTCCCCACACCACCGCTCTCTGCCCCCCCCCACCACGCTATAGCCCCCCAATATTTGTTGCTATCTCTGAGGTAAACATGAGGGAGAGGGATTCCCTGTTCAAAACGCCCACCAGGGGTGTTCCTACAGGGTTTCCAGAGCTGCCATTGGACAGCTCTCTCTCCCTGGCTGCGCCCCCTGCCGCTCCCCCGCCTCCCTGCACGCTGTGTATGAGAGAATGACTTTCTTATTCCAGCGTTGTGACCCAGATGTCGTGAAAGTGGGCCATTGCGGACCACAGGAGCGGTGGTTTTGCAGGCTACCTGATCCGCTCAGCTCCCCAGATCAGGCAGCCTAGTATTTTTTTCATTTCATTAGCCCACCTCGGGCTCTCTTTAATGAAATAAAAATATGAGACTCATTTCATGTTACTAATGCTTTATTTATTATCCGTACTACACATAGAATTTATCTCATTTATTATCTTGTTTATTTTCACTTCAGGTCCACTTTATGGATGGGAGGTTAGGCATTAGGAGGAGTTAATATAAAGTGGGATGATGTTGGTAGGGAATATCTTTACTAGGATTGGTTCCACCTAGCAGAACAATAGAGGAGAAATCTGGAAACCACTGCCAAACACAATGCATAGCCGAAATGCCGCAACAAAAAAACAAAAAACTGCCAAAAATAAGCATAACCCTCTATGAAAGGGATGTCAAACTATGTTCTCAAGGGCTGAGGTCATCACACGTTTTGGGCACAGCTCAAATTAATTGATGGGATTGAATCAGGAAAGGTGTGGTTCATCAAGTAGGACACATTTCTCCATTTCTCAGTCCATCCAAAACACTGGCATGGATATCGATCTCGAGGACTGGAGTTCCATACCTGTGCATGGTTCCAGTATTAGTTGTTATGTGCTGATAATTGTCTAGTAACGGGGAATGTTCAATAATGTCATCTTGTCAAAATCTCCTTTACAAATGCTGTTTTCCTATGCGTCCTTTTTGTGTTGTGACGTTTGTATCTCTGTTTTGTTGACAGCTGCGACAATGGTGGAAGCCGGAAGGGACAAGAACAACCCTGATGAGTTTGCGGTGGCCTTGGATGAAGCTCTCGGAGATTTCGCCTTCCCGGATGAGTTTGTCTTTGATGTGTGGGGAGCCATTGGAGACGCTAAACAAGGACGTCTTTAGCGCAAGCCGTCAACATTTCCAATTCAGCTTAATTACTCCTCTAAACTCTTGACCGAATTTAATTTTGTAATTGCCGTCCCCCGGGAGAGACAGCAGGACACTCGATGAATTACGTTGATTCATGATTCCACGAACCAAGCCTTCTCTTTGTATATATTTCTAGAATGGGAATCTTTGCACTTTTGCCCAGTAAAAGGGAATTATTGGTGCAGCACACACAGAGCGTGAAAATAGCCGCCGTGGACGAGTTTACATTTACCGTTTAATGGGTGACTGCGCCGAGAATTGATGTTCCAGCTCTGAATTGATGTTTATGGTTTGGCTTATACAACACCTGCTTTCGTATCTTGACACTTCTGAAATGAAATCCCTCCAATTGAGGTCACTGCCCCGCCCACATGCTTGGGCATTACAAAAGGGCCCGATCCTCACTGCTGGGGTTATCTTTCACTTTACTTGAAAGTGCAATTTCACTGAATTTTTTTTAACCTCCTTAGCGGTAACTCCGAGTCAGGCTTGGGCCGGAAATCTGCAGCTCGGAGCGGTAACCCTGAGTCTGACTTGGAGTAGCTGCTGGGAGGTATATGCAGAGCAGCTGGTGTTTGTAACTCTTTTCCCTCGGGATGGTAAGATCATCGTCATGACGTCTGTGGTCCCGGCTGTGGTGCCCCAAAGGGGTACTCACCTCCACCAGGCCATTCCAGTGCTGTCCCCTCCGCAAAACCATTGACAAGCTCTTGTTGATGGCTCCTCCTTGGGCAGTTGCATGGATCAGAGCGAGCTCGGCTCTTTCTCCTGAAGCTTAGCCACTTCGGTACCAGCAGCCTCTGCCCCCTTGACCCTTGGCTTACAGTGATGACAGGGCCAGGAGCCAATGAAAACTGCTCCTGACCTGCTCACAGAGCTCTGCCGTCATAGAGATGGCAGGGTGAGCAAATTGCGGTGGGGACAGAGCGGCGGTAATGGCGGTGAAGGCGACGTAGTCTACGTCCAGTCAGGGCCGCAGCACCACCTGCTGGACGTAGATTCGTACTGCATTGGTCCGGGAAAGGTTAAGGTGCGCTGTGGCAACACCCGTGAGCTTCGGGGGTCTCAGCGCTGGAACAGTCTGGTGGAGGAGGACAGGGCTAGCCTCTGGAGGATCCAGAGTCTTCCCTCTCCTGGTGTACATATCCCATATTTTGCTTATTAATAATCACATAATCAACATTGAACACGGTACCTTTAAAACCCAAAAATATTTTATATTTAGATGGTGTGGAAAGGGGTTAGAGTCTCTTTTTGATCTTTTTTTTTTTTTTACTACTGTTCCCACTGGCAACATTTTAATTGTCTTCCTGTCCCTGGGACCTCTTCGGACCTCCTTGCTGGACCTTCCTGGAGATCCCAGGGACAAGATTTAGAAACAAAATCAATAAAAACTTCATGGGCTTTAGTGGTTCCTCATTTTACAAAAAAAGAAAAAAAGGATTTCATTTTTGCTGCCTTTGTCTCCATTAAAGTGATTTATTTACTTCCTGCTAGGACAGGAAGTGAGGGAAATTCTCTCAGAGAAGAGCTTTCACAACCCTCCTCACCCCCCTTCCCCAAAAAGTACAAATTCAAATACGAAACTACAATGTTTTTCTTCTATGGTTGGCCTCCTGGAGGGCCCAGGGACAACAAATTAGGAAAAAATATCCCCAATGGAATTACAGCCGAAGCAACATCCTGACAAAAAGTAATAATTTTCCTTGTCACGGTCCAACAACTACATTTTTCTTCTGAAGTAGGTCTCAGTCCGATAAAGCTTTTCAAACGTGGCCCCGATAGCCTCCACATGTGGTTTTGAGCAGGCAGCAGTGGGCCGCTAAGGATCTGTGAATTGGTAGAGTACACAGCTTTTTTTTCCTTTTGCAAAAACTACCTTTTAAAGAGAATCTGATGTAAAATAAAAAACAGACAGATACTTACCTAAGTAGAGGGAAGTCTCCGGGTCCTACAGAGCCTTCCCTCTCCTCTCACGGTCCCCGCATTCACCTGCAGGGTTCTCCGTTCAAATATCCCACCATGGGAGGTCCGGCAGTCTTTGGGCTTCCAAAGGCTCGTGCGTGTGCAGAGCGGCCCATCTTCGGAAGTGCTTCTGAAGACTCCCAAAGCTCACTCAAAGCGGAAGAAAGCAATCTCTGACCAATCGATCGGAGACTGCTAACGGGGAACGTGGGGACCGAGCCTTCCCTCTCTTTAGGTGAGTATCTGGTTTTAATTTTTACTTCAGACGCCCATTAATGTTTGCATGGTCAATCTAATATACTTATAGAAATACTGCTTGAACTGGGCCTTTACACACTGGTAGGGCGGGTCAAAGAGATTCAGATAACTCTGAGCCGATGCAAATATTATGCTAATTGAATGCACATTTCTGCAACCTGAACATGAAACGATCGAATGCCTCGTCTGCATTAAATGAGAAAAAAACAGCTTGCAACAATTAACTATTTGCATCTCATTGACCTTTGCCACACCCTGACCGTCAGGACTAGAAACAAGTGGTGGGTGTAGGTGGTAGTGCGTAAAGCTACGTACACACATACGACAACGATCGTTTGTTATGAACGATGAACAAACTTTTAATTGACGAAAGAACGACCTAAGTAAAATTAGCTTTTAAAGGTGTGCAACGATCTGATCGTTAGAACGAACGTTACATCACGTAAAGCAACTATTGCGCTTACGCATAAAAATGAAACATTCCATGGAGAAATAGCGAAATGCGCATGTCAAGCCTAGTACTAACGACCGTTTTCCAACGATGTACTACTTTTGCAAACGATCGTCGTTGGAATAAATCCGCCAAGCTAGATCGTTCGTTTTTAACGATCTAGCTCGTCTGTCGTTAGACTTAATGGTCGCTGGCTGCTTTTTTTTTATACAATTGTCGTTCGAAATGTTTGGGGAACGATCGTTTCAAACGACTATAGTCGCATGTGTGTACGCAGCTTTAGAGAGTCCTGCATCAACCCAGCTTCTATCTGCGAATCTCCAAACCATCAAGAGTAGGGTCAGCCAATGAGATACTAATCATTAACATCAACTCAAAATAACATCTGATTGAGCACCCCTTATGCTACGTACACACTTGCGATAACTATCGTTTGCAAGGAACGATAGTTACCAGACAAACGATATTGGAAAGATTGGAATGCAACGATGGGATGCAACGATCATCATACACGTTTTAATGATCGTTCTCGCAGAAAAGAACGATCAGAAGGAAATGTTGCGTACATATTTATATAAAATTAAAAAAAAAACACTGACTTGGAGTTACAATAGCTACAAATATATGATTGTTAACTTGAAAACAAAGTTTAATTGAAATGAGCAATGTAACATTCTTTACGGCCGCGCTACAAAGAAAGTACTGAAGCTGGGCAGAATTCATCGCAGGCGCATTGGCCCTTGTAACGATCGTTCTCGGCCGATGTCTGTACACACTATAGTTTTGTAACGATTGTCGGTAGATACGATCCGTCACGTTGGATATTTCCATCTTCCCGATGTCGTTCTTTTGTCGTTCGTGTTAATGATCGTTGGGTAAAGTTCTTTCCCCGATTGTCGGCGGAACGATCGTTAATTAGCTGTTTCAAACGACCATAGTCGCCAGTGTGTACGCAGCATTAGCCTCACTGCTGCAGCTGTGCTATTCTGTTCTATTGTTTACTCTCAGTCTCATTATGAGCCCACATCAGCCTGCTTTCAGTTTAACATCTGGATGAGATAATGCGGCTGTAACACAAATCATCCAATTCAAACATTTCTAAATGAAATTTCAGGGCGTGGCCCGTGATAGGCGTGGACATGCAACCACGTGTGTCCTGGAACAGTTTTCTTAACGCAACGTGATCACATAGCAAAAAAAAAAAAAAAATGCATTTACATGATTGCTGTCTTTTGTATAAAGCATTGCTTGAAATATTAAGTTAAATATATTTTGTTGGTATATGAAAAAAAAAATTAAAAACACAATATTAGTGATGGCTGAAGTTTTTATGTTATTGTTGTTAGAGGCTGTGGAGTCGGGACAAAAATACTCCCAACTCCTCAGTTTATGAAACCTCCGACTCCGGGTACCCAAAATTGCTCCGACTCCTCAACTCCTTATGCTGGGTGTACATGATGCGTTTTTTCCCGCTCAATTCTCTGCCAGATCGATTTTGCCACTCGATTATTTTATCCTCTGTTTTTCTTATCGTTTTCCATTCACTTCTATCAGAAATTGAGCGGCCAAACGATCGATTGGCAGATCGGACATGTCGGAAATTCGCACGTATTACCAGCATAAATCTAATTTTTACCGAGGCTATGGATTTGGTTCAAAAATCATCCCACTCCGACTCCTCAGTTTATTGAAACCTCCGACTCCAACTCCAGGTACCCAAAATTGCTCCAACTCCGACTCCACAGGCCTGGTTATACGTTGACTCGATTATTTTATCCTCTGTTTTTCTTATCGTTTTCCATTCACTTCTATCAGAAATTGAGCGGCCAAACGATCGATTGGCAGATCGGACATGTCGGAAATTCGCACGTATTACCAGCATAAATCTAATTTTTACCGAGGCTATGGATTTGGTTCAAAAATCATCCCACTCCGACTCCTCAGTTTATTGAAACCTCCGACTCCAACTCCAGGTACCCAAAATTGCTCCAACTCCGACTCCACAGGCCTGGTTATACGTTGACACGTTAATTTAACTCATTTCCCCCTTTAAAGTGGACCCGAACTCTTGCACAGGACAGAAGGAAAACACAGAGAAATGCACCCTGTATGTATTTAGAGAGTTTAGCCTGTCCAAGCCCCTCCCCATCTGTGACTAATCACCGCCGTAATTTGATCTTTCAGCTGTGTTAGCTCAAGAATCTCCTCTGCCACGGCAGAGCAACTAATTTGTAAACATAGGATGTTAACAATAGGTCTGCTTCTATGAAAGCAGGAAGTAGACACACTGTAGATTTATTGCAGGATTTGTATCATCTATTACAAAGACATGTTATTCTTTGCTTATAATCATAATAGTAATGTTTGTTGTTATGCTGTTTCGTAGCTTTTAGAGCAGAGAACAAGTTTAAAGTTCAGATCCGGTTTAAGGGCCACAAATTTTTTTATTTTTTTCACTTTCTGATCACTGTAATTGGTTCACAGTGATCAGGAGGTCAGGAGCCAATGAAAACTGCTCCTGACCGATGTACGGAACGAACGCAGTCCGTGTCTGCGGGGACGCACTATCGCGTCCCATGCTCAGGAGCCGCAGGAGGCTTAGGCAGTGACAAGTGCGGCGTAGTTTAACTATTGGTGGTCCTGAACCGGTTACAGTGCACTCAAGATGGATTTATCTTATGAAACAGGACACAGAGGCATGTTCCCTAGCTAATTGCCTACCTCAGTGTCCCCTCCATGCCAATCAGTCCCCCCCCCCCCCCCTTCATCTTCTGCAGCCCTCCAATATACAAATAAACTTGTCAGTTCTGTTTTACAGGAAGTGGGCGTCCTTAGCTGGAATTCCCCCTGCATGCCCATTCCAGCCTCTGGAACTCCCCTTCCCCGCCTCCAGCTGAAAAACATGCATGAGAGGACTGCTGAGCAGTGTGTGCTGTGACCTGGAAGTACTTTCGGGGTGGCGTCCATTTTGCTTTTCTAAAGAACTATTAAAAGCTTATACATAGAGAACAGAGCAGCTGCCAGCGGGGAGTGCTTTTAACTTTTCCCTGAAGCCTGAAACACTAGCATTAGACATTGGTGTAACCCTGTTATTCCCATCAGAGATTGAGTGGTGGGGGACCGGTGACATTTCAGAAATGGGTACAATAGCAGTCTTCACATTAGCGTTTGTTATTGAATTATGATTGGCAGGCATGAACGGCAGTGTCTCACAGGCAACGCTTTAGTCCTGCACACACATATGAGGAGACTGTGCGCAGGGATCAGGAGTCAATCTTTCAGGCGACAATTTGGGGCGGAGTTCTGTACAATGGAGCACTGGCCTAAAGATTAGCAGTGTGTCTGTTACTATGTAGTGGGGAGGAGGGACAACGCAGAGAGGTTTCCTGTGGGTGGGGTGAGTAGGAAAACAATACCCTTGCATGCCCCCCAAGTGTCCCGAATCCTGCGGGACTGTCCTGATTTGGGGGGCTCTCCCGCTATCCCGGTATGCCCCCCCAGTGTCCCGTCCAGCAGTGGGCAGAGAGGTTGAAAAAAATGATGGAGGCGCCAGCCGCGTCGATGTGGGATGCGGGATGCCTGGCATCACTTTTCTTCCTCCTTCCCTCGGAATGTGACCCCCTGTGTCCCCCCTGCTAGCAGAGTGTGGAGTGGAGCGGGCTGTCATCGTCCATCCATGCGTACCGGCATCCGACTTCACTCTGCTTCCTGTGACGTCACAGGAAGCAGAGAATAGCCAGATGCCAGTACTGTGGATGGACGGTAAGATGACAGCCTGCTCCGCTCCGCTGCGCACTCTGCTAGCAGGGGACACACACTGGGGACACATTCCGAGGGAGGAAGGAATGTCATGCCAGGCATCCCGCATCCCACATTGGCACGGCTGGCACCTTGATCATTTTTTTGACTTCTCTCCAGTGGCACCTTCCTCCCCACTCACGGCCGGGCCATCTTCACCCTCCTCCCCACCCACGGGCACCCTCACCCTCCTCCCCACCCACGGGCAGGGTATATGAGGCTATATTAATACAGGGAGTGCAGAATTATTAGGCAAGTTGTATTTTTGAGGAATAATTTTATTATTGAACAACAACCATGTTCTCAATGAACCCAAAAAACTCATTAATATCAAAGCTGAATATTTTTGAAAGTAGTTTTTAGTTTGTTTTTAGTTTTAGCTATTTTAGAGGGATATCTGTGTGTGCAGGACAGGTGACTATTGCTGTGCATAATTATTAGGCAACTTAACAAAAACAAATATATACCCATTTCAATTATTTATTTTTACCAGTGAAACCAATATAACATCTCAACATTCACAAATATACATTTCTGTACAAAACAAAAACAAATCAGTGACCAATATAGCCACCTTTCTTTGCAAGGACACTCAAAAGCCTGCCATCCATGGATTCTGTCAGTGTTTTGATCTGTTCACCATCAACATTGCGTGCAGCAGCAACCACAGCCTCCCAGACACTGTTCAGAGAGGTGTACTGTTTTCCCTCCTTGTAAATCTCACATTTTATGATGGACCACAGGTTCTCAATGGGGTTCAGATCTGGTGAACAAGGAGGCCATGTCATTAGTTTTTCTTCTTTTATACCCTTTCTTGCCAGCCACGCTGTGGAGTACTTGGACGTGTGTGATGGAGCATTGTCCTGCATGAAAATCATGTTTTTCTTGAAGGATGCAGACTTCTTCCTGTACCACTGCTTGAAGAAGGTGTCTTCCAGAAACTGGCAGTAGGACTGGGAGTTTAGCTTGTCTCCATCCTCAACCCGAAAAGGCCCCACAAGCTCATCTTTGATGATACCAGCTTAAACCAGTACTCCACCTCCACCTTGCTGGCGTCTGAGTCGGACTGGAGCTCTCTGCCCTTTACCAATCCAGCAACGGGCCCATCCACCTGGCCCATCAAGACTCACTCTCATTTCATCAGTCCATAAACCTTAGAAAAATCAGTCTTGAGATATTTCTTGGCCCAGTCTTGACGTTTCAGCATGTGTGTCTTGTTCAGTGGTGGTCGTCTTTCAGCCTTTCTTACCTTGGCCATGTCTCTGAGTATTGCACACCTTGTGCTTTTGGGCACTCCAGTGATGTTGCACCTCTGAAATATGGCCAAACTGGTGGCAAGTGGCATCTTGGCAGCTGCACGCTTGACTTTTCGCAGTTCTTGGGCAGTTATTTTGCGCCTTGGTTTTTCCACATGCTTCTTGCGGCACTGTTGACTATTTTGAATGAAACGCTTGATTGTTCGATGATCACGCTTCAGAAGCTTTGCAATTTTAAGAGTGCTGCATCCCTCTGCAAGATATCTCACTATTTTTGACTTTTCTGAGCCTGTCAAGTCCTTCTTTTGACCCATTTTGCCAAAGGAAAGAAAGTCGCCTAATAATTATGCACACCTGATATAGGGTGTTGATGTCATTAGACCACACCCCTTCTCATTACAGAGATGCACATCACCTAATATGCTTAATTGGTAGTAGGCTTTCGAGCCTATACAGCTTGGAGTAAGACAACATGCATAAAGAGGATGATGTGGTCAAAATACTCATTTGCCTAATAATTTTGCATTCCCTGTATATACCGTAATAGTGAATAAGGCCCTATATAGGAAATAATTGACAATCTGCATTGGGCGCCCAACTCACCGATTGGGTGCCTGATTCCCCATTAAATTATACATATCATTTTAAATATTTTAATTTTTAAAGACACAGTGTTGGTCCTTTAAATGTCACTGGCCTTTCTTGAGCCTCAGTGACAGTCTTAGTTGGGTCATACTGTCCAAACGCTGCCCCCACCAGTGATGGAGCCCTAAGCAAAAATAAAATGAAGCAAGATTGGAAAGACTGCGTAGTCTGTACAATTTCAGCTGATAATCAGTTTTGGAAATCAATAACTGTCGGCAAATTGAAACAGAAAGATAATTTCAAACAACATTAAATTACAAGAAGACTTGTGTAAGGCTGACATATATTTATCGCGTTTTTTCCTGCTGTTGGCTCAGATTAACATCCACTTAATCTTAGTCTTAATATCCACTTGGCCGCCAGAAGCTGAGCAGCACAAAACTGACTCCCCCTCGTTGTAGATGATCTATATTATAGTCTGATTTACTATATGAGGAGGAACTGATAAGTTCCTGGCTTTGCCCAGAAAGAACAGAGCCAGAGTTGTAAAATAGCACATTTATACAAACATGTTCCCCCTGAGACTGATGCACTCGGTACAGCGTAGTTGCAGCTTTTCTAGACCGTTCAAATAAAAGCCCTCTGGTTGGGCCCCAATAACAGGAGAGACATCAGTATGGGTCCTAAGATGAGGCTGGGACCCGAACAGTTGCAGTTTGGGATCTGCTGCAGCCGGCGTGTGCACCTGTGGGAGAGGGGGGTGGCAGGTGGAGTGTGTGTAGTGTGAAAGCAGACCAGCAGATCATCAGCGCCGCGTTCATAACTAACCTAACTGCACAGCGTTTGAGTCCTCTCCTCTCTGGACTGTCCTGCAGCCCATCAATCATTCTGCTCTACCTTCGTCTGCTCCGGTCTTCTGTATGTCTGGTCTGATTAAAGAGGAGCACCAGCCAATTTTTGTACGTGTGTATGTGTGTGTGCGGTTGGGGGAAGCATGGGGCCCATACATTTCTGATGGTGGCCCTGTGTTTGACAACAGAAATGTCTTCAAAACATTGCCCCTTTCAGGTGTTCCTTCAAGTTCAGGTACAGAGAATAGTCTGATGGGGTCAGGTCAGGTCAGTAGGGGGATATTTACCAATTGGAAGCCCAGGGTGTTCAACTTCGCAACCACAACATTGGACATGTCTGAAGGTGCATTGTCTTGCTAAAAAGAGATCCCCTTGGTCAACTTTCCAAAGTGTTTCATCTTAATTGCCACCTTCAGCTGGTCCAGGAGGTGAGCATAATACTGACCGGTGATACTACAGCCCTGAGGTAGGTAATGCACAAACAAATAACTTGTTTGTCCTTGAAAATGGATGCCATTCCTTTGTCTGTTCAGGATCATAGAGGTGACATTATTATATAGTGATGTGGCTTTCTGGTGGCTGGAATGCTCTGTGACCCCTGCAGGACTTGTATGGTTGTAGGACAGATTTGTTGTAAAGCTAAGATTTAGTGATCATTTATTAAGAAGACTTTACTGTAGAACTAAAGCCAAATAAAGAAAGCAGCCCCGCCCTCAACTTAGTCACAGGAGTAATATTGTTTGAGGCTAGTAAAGACATAAACCTGTAATTTCAGGCTATGGTGAGTTTGACATCAGTTTGTGTCCTAGCTATAGAAGTGAATGGGAACAGGGATCATCCTAAGAGAGTAGATGTCATTATGACTACGGTAAAAGTGGTGTCATCCTGAACCTGAGGGTCATCAAACTGGGCGGCAAATTCACATTTTTTTGTATTGAGTGCAATATAAACATCTGTATTGAATCCTATATAAAAAATTCTAAGTGTAAAAAAAACAAAGCTAAGGACAGCACTACAGCCCATAGCAGCAAACACTGAAGTAAAAAAAAAATTGAAAAAAAAGTAATAATAAAAAAAGTGCTTTTATTTTTATATTGTACACATAGCCGCATGTTGCAAACTGTCCGCAAAAATAGTTAAAGAGAGTCTGAAGCGACTCTGGGCATGTTTGCCCCTGCTAAAACGCTGCTATCTCACGGCAGAACGAGGGGTCTTTACCCCCCAAATCCCCTCCGTGGTGTGCGGGGATTGCTTCCTGTTGAGGCAGGGCTAATGGCCGCAGCCCTGCCTCTCAGCGCGTCTATCAGCGCTGATCCCCGCCTCTCCCCCGCCCCTCTCAGTCTTCTTTCACTGAGAGGGGCGGGGGAGAGGCGGAGCTCCGCCGCTGATAGACACGCATGGAGGCAGAGCTACAGCCGAAAGCTCTGCGTCCAGGAGCAGCAAGATCTACGACCAAGTTGGTCGTGGATTTTGCAGGGGGGGATTTGGGGGGTAAAGACCCCTCGTTCAGCCGTGGGATAGCGGCTTTTTAGCAGGGGCAAACGTGCCCATGTTGATTATAGGGTAAAAAGCATTTTTCAATGTCGCTTCAGAGTCTCTTTAAGTGGTTACAAACTTACAATATAATGAAATGCTTAAAATAAAATTGTACCTCTTTTAGGGCCCTTTTCCACTACGGCGTTTGCGATTGCTGAATCGCAAACCGCTAGTGATTTTCCAAATCGCTATGGTTTGCTTTTAACATAGGTAACTCGGTAGGTCATTTCCACTACCGCGATTAGTTTTTTACCTAATCGCGATCGCACGGCGGAACGATTATTGCCGCAATTTTGGTGTGCATAGCAAAATCGCGATCAGAAACGACGCGCGAATCACAATCGCTGAATCGCAATCGCGTGTTCAGCGCGAACGCTAGCGATTGCTAGTGGAAAAGGAGCCTAAGTGTACAAAAATATTTTGTAAATTAGACGCTGGGGAGGTTAATGGGTATGGTGTCATCTACCTGTCACTTTACTCCTCCATATCCAGAAAGGGAACTGGGCAAAAAAGTAGAATACTCCCAGTCACATGGCACAAAAATGTACTTGCTAATGTTTCACATCATTTACAAGCTGCTACCGTAGCAACACTTGCTTTATGTAATCACGCCAATTGCTCAACATGCCCTACCTTTTCAGCATAAGTAACAGTACTTTACCAGACTTTTGTGCAAATGCCCCATTGGAAACTGTGCCTTTCTATGGCTATGACTGCAGTTACACTTTAATGCACACATTTGGCCTCAGTTCTGTGTCTTGTAGTGTATTAGTATATCACTCAGGGTTGCTCGTAAACTACGCCAGTGCGAATCTACGCGTCGTAGTCCGCAACTACGCATCGTAGTTAGTAGGCGAGGTTTAAAAACTATGCTTACGTATTACCGCGTAGTCGTAGTACCGCTATTCGAAGCTTCGCCCGCTACGCATAGTTGACGTATGTATTGCAAAGTCAACTACGCGTACGGTAACTGCGTCTATACGGATCATTGTTTGTAATTGCGCATGCGCAGAAATATTATTGCCCTTCTATACGTATACAATTCCGCATTGGAAGGTGGAATGTACGCATATATTAGCTCACGCATGTGCATATTTAGCGGATTAATGCGGAAATTCTTCCGCATAAGGGCATACACTACGCTTCGCACTACGCGAAGCTTACGTATTTTAATGCGTAGTCTACGAAATGCAAACGTAGTGTATGTTTTGATTTCGAAACCGTAGATTGCGAAGCGTAATTGTGTAGAACTACGCGTAGTTCCAGCATAGCGAAGTTGGCTGACTACGACCATCCCTGATATCACTGGGTTTGTTTGATCTGCTCTCCAATGAGTCATTAAATTGTTTGTTTTCCCTTTTTTAGCCCACATCTGTTTACCGATGTCTGCGCTGTTATAACAGTAACATAAATGAACGTTAGTGTCTGAGCAAAGGCCAGATTTTTAATCTCAGCTGCCAGCATCGCTGATAGAGAGAGAAGACCGCGGCGTATTATTTTTATGAATCGCTTGATACGATGAAGATTTATTTTACACGTAATCCCTGCTGGCAAGAGGCTCTGCACTACTCCACGTCTCATCGGACTGTGATAACGGCGAGAGACAGAAGGCTGAAGGTTTCTGCCATAAATGGAGACCGCAGTACACATCTGTTTGTTGTTCGCTTATGGAGCATTCCTTATGACCAAGTATGGCGCAATTCTCCAAAATATATTTCTATATGGATTGCCATGCCTGCTGGGCGATAAATGACTGTAACAAAAGGATTTATACGATTTAAAACTATCTGAAAAAAAATGTTTTGTGTTCTAACCGCATTACGCTTAACTGTGAAAATTTTTAAAGGACATCTGAGGTGAAAAGAAACTCATGAGATAAACATTGGTATCTATCCTCCTCTTAAAAATTACTCCCCCCTAAAAAATTTTCCCCCTTAGATATCGCACAGTTTTATTTTATTTTTAAATCTACTTTTTTCGTTTTTACTGTTTCAGTGTCTCTACTCAAAGACACATGCATTCAACTACGCAGAGCTAAAATCTATGAACTATTGACCCTTTTTATCTCTTCCCTGCTTTCAAGAGGCATTTTCCAGCAGGATAGTGTTTCATGACTGTAATTCCTTATCAGTGAGGGTTACGCGATAGTCTGACCTGGCCCCGACCCAGACAGAAACTGTCACTTGCATACCGAATTTTTAACTCTTTTAGATAGAAAAGAAGAAAAGGAACGCAGCATACTTATATGTGGGCTTGGCACTGTACATACATAAAAGTCGCAACGCAAAATTACAACGCAACGCACCAAAAAAGTAATGCAACTTAACAATGCATTACCGTCACATACAGTAGAGTATACAGGCAATGAAAAGTATGCTTCGAAGTTATTACTGAGCATGTGCAAACAGTCTAACATAGCTAATAACGTGTATAACGCACAGCATGCAGTACTTTCACTTAACGTGCAGCGTTAGAAACCAACGCAACGTGTGCACTGTGAACGGTGCATTGACTTTTCATTGCAGTGCGCTATTTTGCTTTAAATTGTAAATTTAGCCTAATTTTATCCCTGTGTGAAAGCTTTGCTCGTACACCTGGTCTGATCTTAGCTCTTTGCACATCCATACCTAATCATGTTAAAGTGAACCTCCAGACTAAAAATCTACTCAGCAGCACTGAAAAGGCTTGGCGTTTCTTTAACAGTTTCACAGCATCAGAACTATTTTTTCTTACCCAAGCCTCATTTTTAGCTGCACAGAAGAAAACTGCCCGGGTATTTTTCCCCTGATGCTGAGCAAAGCATGATAGGATTTCTGGTGTTGTTGTTCTCGTTCTGCTGTTTTGGTGCACATTTTTTTTTTAAATTTTGAATTTAAGATTTGAAGCCTAGTGTGTGCAGCTGGGCGGGGTGATCAGGACACAGGACAGTTGGAACTGTGTCTACTGCTCTTTGTCACCTCCTTTCAACCAAAAAGATGGCTGTCCTCATGAAATCACAAACATTTTCCTGTTCTTTTAAAACAGGATGGGTATGAGATTATATTACCTATCTATTTTAATTAACATAACTAATGTAACTTAATGACGGTATGTTTGTTTAGGCTGCAGTTCCCCTTTAAGGTGACCATACATCCAGTGATTTTGTAGGCCAATCAGAACGGTGGAAAAACGGTGCTGCAACATGTCTGTCTGATGGATACTTCAATACAGAGGTGTAGCAATAGCCTTAGCAGGCATAGCGGGTGCTATGGGGGCCTAGAGCATAGGAGGTCCAGGTGGTACTTCATGTATTCACCATTAACTTTCTGGTGTTCCTCTACCCTAAGACGTTGTCTCAGTGCCCATGGACTGTATGCAGTGAAGATTGGGCAATTTACACTCTCATGCAATCAACTCATATCCATAAAATAGGGGCAGATGGCATTGCTCAAGAGTGCCTACATCTGACGGCTACATGAAAGTTGTGCTATGGGGCCCCATGATCTCAAGCTGTGCTACTGCTTCAATAGATTTTGGGCCATTTGTGTAGAGAGATCTGTCTCATGGTCGATCTGCCCATACATGGCCTGATGTACGGGCAACTTTAGTTTCCTCCTGCTCCGTGGGCTTAGGCAGCAGAGAACGATGATCAGACCTGACTTGCAAATCACAGATAAAGGAGTAAAGTTTCACAGAGAAGTACTCTGTAATAAAGCGAGCATGAATTAGCGTCATGAGGAAAAAATGGGCGCCGGGTGAAGTCAATATAAATCTTAACGATTAATACCATTGTGAATTGGGCACTAAATGAAAACGAAAAACTATTTACAGTGGTAATGACGATAGTAGAACATCGGTAATTGTTACCAATAATTTACTAAAACTAAACCTAACCCTACTCTCACAGAGAACCCTCCCCCTCCGATGCCTGACCCTACATCCCCCCTTCCTGACACCTAACCCTAAAGCCCTCCTCCTGATGCCTAACCCTAAAAACCCCCTCCTGATGCCTAACCCTAAATCCTCCCTTCCTGAACCCTAACCATAGAAACCCCTCCTGACACCTAACCCTAGAAACCCCCTCCTGATGCCTAACCCTAAATCCTCCCTTCCTGAACCCTAACCCTAAAAACCCCTCCTGACACCTAACCCTAAATCCCACCTTCCTGACCCCTAACTTTAAAACCCCCCTCCTAGCGCTTAACGCTAAATCCCCTCTTCTTGACACCCAACCCTAAAATCCCCCTCTTGATGCCTAACCTTAAATCCCCCCTTCCTGACCTCTAACCATAAGATTCCGCATGCAATTGCCTAATCCTAAAACTAACCCTAACCCCCCCTGACGCCTAACCCTAAAAAAAAAAACCTCCTGTCGCCTAACCTTAAAACCACCCTTCCTGATGCCTAACCCTAAACCCCCCTCCTGACGCCTAACCCTAAAAAAACCCCTCCTAACGCCTAACCTTAAAACCACCCTTCCTGACCATATAATTTTCAAAGCCATACATTTCAAAACTATAATTTCCATAAATGAAACATTTGTAAATACAAAAGACAAAAAATGTCAAAAACGATCATGTTCTAACATTTTAAAGAACAAAAATTGCATCCTGTTTTTTATCATCCTACAAGTTCCAAAAGCTATTCTAATGTGTTCTGGCTTACTGCAGCACTTTGTACTATCACAGTCTCTGTAATAAATCAATGTATCTTTCCCTTGTCAGACTTGTTAGCCTGTGTCTGGAAGGCTGCCAAGTTCTTCAGTGTTGTGGTTCTGCTATGCACTCCCCCCTCAGGGGGGAAAGAAACACACAAATGATCTCTTGAGATTCAAAAGGAAGGCTGTATACAGCCTGCTTGTGTATGGATGTATTTTCTATGTGTGGACATACTGTACATCAACCTACTTCCTGTTTTGGTGGCCATTTTGTTTGTTTATAAACAAACTTTTTAAAACTGTTTTTAACCACTTTTAATGCGGCGGGGAGCGGCGAAATTGTGACAGAGGGGAATAGGAGATGTCCCCTAACGCACTAGTATGTTTACTTTTGTGCGATTTTAACAATACAGATTCTCTTTAAAGAGGAAAAAAGTTTGTTTGACGGGCCCGGTGCCCCGTTATTTCTGGTGGCACCCGCTATTTCTGCTTTGGGCCACCAATAGCCGATGTTTGCATTAGCGCCTATGGGGCACCCAAATTGTCAATTAGCTGCAGGCACCCAAATTTTCTGTTTCTATAATAAAGGTTGTAAGAAACACAAATAACATTTCAATTTCACTTTTCTCCTGGTGGACTCAAAGCACTTGAACTGCAGCCACTAGAGTGCCCTCTATAGGCAGTAGCAGTCAGGGGCATAACTAGAAATCATTGGGCCCCCTGCGTAACTTTGAATGGGGCCCCCTCCCGGATGTGGCTTGGCGCTGTACAGAAGAACTTGCTGCACACTGACTAGGGACTGTCTACAAATCTTTGTGTACAAAATTTTGTATGTTTCGTTATCAGTGACTGAGCAGTTGCGGTCAATAGAACAATTGTGTCGAGAATAGAAAGCTTTTTCTCTCCGTGCCCAGACTCCTCAAGCATCACTACAGGATACAGCACTTGGGGAGGGGTAGAGAGGTTGGGGGCTGGGTGCTGTACACAAGAGCCTGCTGAACACTGAATAGGGACTGTCTACAAATCTTTGTCTTTTTGTATGATTCATTATCAGTGGCTGAGCAGATGCAGTCATTAGAACAATAGTGCAGAGAGCAGAAAGATTTTTCTTTCCTTGCTCTTAGCTGTCAATCTTTCAGGACTGGTCCCCCCTGCGGCTGCATCCCTTGCAGGTTCTATTTTTACGCCTCTGGTAGCAGTGTTAGGGAGCCTCGCCCAAGGACTCCTTACTGAATAGGTGCTGGCTTACTGAACAGGAAGAGCCGATGTTTGAACCCTGTGTAATGCTACGTACACACATGCGACAACGATCGTTTGTTGAGAACGACGAACGAACTTTTAATTGATGAAAGAACGACCTAAGTAAAGTTAGTATTAAAAGGTGTGTAACGATCTGATCGTTAGAACGAACGTTACATCACGTAAAGCAACTATTGCGCCTGCGCATAAAAATGAGAAGTTTCACGGAGAAATTGTGAAATGCGCATGTCAAGCCTAGTACGAACGACCGTTTCCAACGATGTACTACTTTTGCAAACGATCGTCGTTGGTTAAAATCCGCTAAGACAGAACTTTCTTTTGTAGCGATTTGCCTTAATAGTCGGTGGTTCGTTTTTTGTAACGATCGTCGTTGGTAAAGATCGGGGAACGATCGTTACAAACGACTATAGTCGCATGTGTGTACGCACCTTTAGAGACAGAGCCCTTAACCATTACACTTTCCAGTCACTAATCCTTAAAGAAGGTAGAATGCACTGGAGGCTTTCCATATCTTGTGACATGCAGGAATGTCTTGTGACATCCAGTCATATGAAGGTGTGAAGCTGCCTAGCACCCGGCTGCAGTGAACAGACAAGAGCGTGGACCCCACCTGCCGCTGGAAGAAGGTAATGTACTGTGCTCTTTGTGCTTCTCTACATTTTGACAAATACTACAGGACGGCATAGTTGGAGGCCCTAGGACCAGCAGGAGAAGACTTGGACCCAGTTGTGGGAATCATGGGTCTATTGTTACACCCTTGGTTGAACTTTAAAGAGACACTTAAGCCAGAAAAAAAAATGAGTTTTACTCACCTGGGGCTTCTACCAGCCCCCTGCAGCAGTCCTGTGCCCTCGCAGCCACTCACTAATCCTCTGGTCCCCCGCTGCCAGCTAGTTTCGTTTTTGCTGAAAGGCCCGTCAGGACTGGCCACGCGTAGCTTTTTCTGCATTCCCGACTGTAATTAGTGCTATTGCGAGCCGCAACGCGTACAAAAATACGCGTTGCCGCATATCTATGCGTTCGTAATGCGGCAATGCGTATTTTTGTATGCAATAGCGCTAATTACAGTCGGGAATGCGGAAAAAGCTATGCGTGGCCAGTCCTGACGGGCCTTTCAGGCAAAAACGAAACTAGCTGGCAGCGGGGGACCAGAAGATTAGTGAGTGACTGCGAGGGCACAGGACTGCTGCAGGGGGCTGGTAGAAGCCCCAGGTGAGTAAAACTCATTTTTTTTTCTGGCTTAAGGTTCACTTTAAAGAGACACTGAAGCGAAAAACAAAATTATGATGTAATGATTTATATGTGAAATACAGCTAATAAATAAAACATTAGGAGCAGAGACATAACTCTAATATTGTTTCCAGTACAGGAAGATTAAGAAACTCCAGTTGTTATCTATGCAAAAGAGCCATTGAGCTCCACGACTTTCAAAGTCGCAGAGAGCTCTGTCTTCTGAAGCTTATCTCAAGTGTCAGTCACTGTATTTTCTTTTTTTCTGCAGAGAAGGGTTCAAAAGTTCACTGGCCTGCTCTGTAAAATCATTTAGAATGCTGAGTAGTGTGTAAACTGCAAATATTAGAGAATGATGCAATGTTATAAAAAAAAACCTATTTAACTGAAAATAAAAGTATGAGAATATTTTCTTTGCTACTAATGTTCTAGTAATTATCCGTACTACGCAACCAATTCATTATATCATATTTTTTTTTGCTTCAGTATCTCTTTAAAGATACCCAAATAAGGGCATCTGAAATTACATTTTTGTGGCCTCTATGTACGGAAATCGCTGTCAGACACTATTGACGGAGAATAGATTTGCATGTTTTCCCGACGGTTCTGTTTCTTTTTTTAGGGAGTAACTATTTAGATTTTGTGATACCGGGAATAGTTTGGGAAGTCCCGGATCCTCTGTGTGATGGTAAATTTTGCTAGAATAAACTGTCAGGCTTCCACCTCTTCACTCACCCAAATTGCAACCTGGCGAGATTGACATGATCTTTCATTTTTTAGAGGAAATAGTGTGTTGGAATTACACACAATTCCTGGATCACTGCACAGAGTGGAAGATGCTGCCAATGTTTGGCTGACAGAGTGTGGCCTTTATTCCATGCCAGGCTTAGCTCTGCATTCCCCGGGAGAGTGAGGAGAGACTTATAGACTCCGACCATCAGTGATGGCACGTGAGAGTAGCACTATTTCTGCATGAGTGTAGGAGGTGAAACAAGTGTTTGATCCTGACTTTTAGCTACCAGTAAAATCCCTTACTCAGGCCTGGAACCCACTGAAATCCGCAAACGCAAAACGCAACCGCTAGCGTTTTGCCTGAGAGGTTTGCAAGTGGATTCATGCGAGTTTTCGGTCGCGTTTTGCAACAGTGTATTTTTTTCCTCAGCGGTTGTGTAGCGTTTTGCGTTTCGCGTTTTTATCCTGATTGGTCCTGTGAATTATTTTTCATTTTGTTACAGTGTGCTGAACCGCAAAACGCTAGCAAAACCGCTCAGTTTAGGTTTTGCTGAGCGTTTCCGCTAGCGTTTCAATACTTTACATTGAAGCGCTAACGCTCCCAAAATGCTGCAGGTCCTGCGTTGGTGTTTCTGGGAAACGCAAACGCTCTTGTGGAAGTTGCCCCATCCATTAACATCAGCTGAGCGTTTTGGCAAAACGCTAGCGTATCGCAGCGCTACCAAAATGCTCAAAAAAACGCTCTTGTGGGTTCCAGCCCTCATAGTTGCTCAATTCACCCTAGTAATTGCCTTTAGTGATAAGATGACAGGACTAAATGTATACAAACAGTATTTTGCGTACTTTATGAGATACTAGGAGGGTGAACAAAAGTTTTGAACTTTTACAAAGGGGAATATAAAATGATTTGGTTCATATTTATTATATAGACGTATTAAATTTAGTACCGAAAAACAGATGTTTTAAATTTAAAGCAAACCTCTAAAACCTATATAGTAGTTGGAAACAAACATAGTGTGATTCTGTAAGGTTTGTTTGTTTCTGTTTTTTACATATGTCTATATCGGGAGTGTAAAGGCACAGAGAATTGGAAGATTGGTGGATTTATTGAGAGCGCAGTGTCCGTGGATATATCAGACTGGTACACTTGTATTTTGGTGAAAAAGGACTGCGGGGTAACGTTGGGGTTATACATATTCTCTGCACTATTTGCTGTTTTTTACAGGTGGGACTGCATACAGGTGCTCAGGCGTCGGGGGGATGCTAAAATTTGGGTTGTGAGCATACACTACACTATTGAGCGCACTTTCACTGGGAATTATTGCTTCACCAACTTGTCCAGGACTCTATCAACCGGTAGTCTGAAGCAACTGGCAGGGCATGGGCCCGAGCCATGGGGGTGTGCCTCTCTAATCATGCAGAGCAGCGCGCACCGGGAACTACTAACGTTGTACCTCGTATTTACTATGCTGAAAGATACCCCAATGTGTCACCTAACCGCATTGGGCACCTTACGGAGTGGATGCAGCAGAGCAGCTGGAAGCTTCAGGAAGTGAAGAGGACTGGTGCCCAGAGCTTTTGTAAGTTGCTTTTGCTGCACGCTGTCCTGCACTTGATCTGTGAGGGGAGGTAAATGTTAAACTTACTGTAGGCCCCGGTTGTTTGACTTTTCAAGCAACAGGAACATTGACGTAACTACAATTCATGGGGCCCCCGGGAAACATTGATGGCCCCCGTCACCATGTTCATACCCTTTCCCTTGCCTTCCCTTGGTGCCTTTCACGGCCTTGGGGCCCATCTCTGAAGGTCATAAAACAAGTGTGGTCATCATGATCTCCACTCCCATAACAAGTGTAGCCACAAAACTCATCTGAAGTATAGTCCCCTGCATCGAAGGAAGGCAAGGTTAGTAGTTGGGGGCCCCCCAGCTGCTCCCATGTAAGTACGGCCCTGAACCGGAAGGGACACATATACTGCATTTGGCAATCCACCGCCTGTGCCAAATATGGGGACTTTACTGTCCATTCCAGGTTTGTGGGTCACTTATGTTCTCTAGCTCAGGAGAACATTAGTAAATGAAATCCATCTTATGAATACAGCTTTAGAGAAGGAGGAATGAATCCAAACGTTTTGCTTTTATTTAGTCTTTTCTTTATTTGGGCTGTTTATCAACAATAACAGTTCAGAAATACTAAAGACGCATTTTTCAAGGCTGAACGCAAGTGCCAAAAATACCCCATAAACATATGGCAGCATTGAAGGTGGACTCTTTCCTAGCGTAACAATCCATCTGTTTCACAATGCAAACGTTTATGGAATAATATTTTAGTCTGGCTGGGCTGACAATCACGTTCCCCGGAGAGACGAAAGTTACTTTACATTCGAGAAGTTTTATTTTGCTCCACTCAGCCTTGAAGAGACCGTAAAGTGTTCTTTAAAAGCGTAACTGTCGGGCATAATATCAATTCTTTATTTTTATCTGGTAAACAAGTAATAAGGATGCTAACCAGGAAATCCAAAAGTTAAAATCCATATTACTTTTCTTCTCCATAAAATATCATTCCCCAGTTTCCCTGGCTCTTATTTGGTACATCTGCCACACAAAGGAAGTTGCAGGGCATGCTGGGTTTTCTTTTTTTCTTCTTTACTTTCAGACATAACTAATGCAGCCTGATTGGCTGAAGCCTCTTTCTCTCCTGTTATCCCCTCCCACTCCTCTGTTCCTCTCTGATTGGGCAATATTTCTCATGTTGAGACACATGTTATGTAACTAGAGCAAGTATTTATCTACTTATATGTGTGTTTTTTTCCTGAGATAGTATGGCTGACAGCTTCACTTTAAAGTGAAACAGAAGTGGCTCGTATAATCATGGGGTGAATGTGCGAATGTAGCCTGAGTTTTTTTCTTTATTTAATTGTACAGGTGTCCATACATCAGTCAACGTATGGGCAGATCGACCAAGAGACAGATCTGTCTCAGATCGGAGAGAGGTCTGTTGCCTGCCCATACACAGGCTGATTCCTGATTATTTTCAGCATGAAATCTTGCGGGAATTGGCCTAGTGATGCCATCTCGTTAAGCACAGACATGGGGGTTCACATTTTACACTAGAGGGGACAGCGTCGGTGGTTCCATCCAGGGGCGTACATAGAAATACCCGGGCCCCCCTGCAAAAAAAAAAATCCAGTGAAAATAATGTAATAAAAAAAGTGCTTAATTTTTACAATAATTATGTATAAATGATTTAGTCAGTGTTTGCCCATTGTAAAATCTTTTAAATCCCTGATTTACATTCTGACATTTATTACATGGTGACATTTTTACTGTTGGCAGGTGATGTAGCTGCTGCATGCTTTTTTGGCAGTTGGAAACAGCTGTAAACAGCTTTTTCCCATAATGCAACAAGGTTCACAGACAGGAAACTGCCAGGAGTACCACGGTCCTCAGAGTTTCCTGTGGGAGGGGTTTCACCACAATATCAGTCATACAGCGCCCCCTGATGTTCTGTTTGTGAAAAGGAATAGATTTCTCATGTAAAAGGGGGTATCAGCTACTGATTGGGATAAAGTTCGATTCTTGGTCGGAGTTTCTCTTTAAAGAGACTCCGTAACAAAAATTGCATCCTGTTTTTTATCATCCTACAAGTTCCAAAAGCTATTCTAATGTGTTCTGGCTTACTGCAGCACGTTCTACTATCACCATCTCTGTAATAAATCAACTTATCTCTCTCTTGTCAGACTTGTCAGCCTGTGTCTGGAAGGCTGCCAAGTTCTTCAGTGTTGTGGTTCTTTGATGCATCTCCCCCCTCCAGGCCCCTCTCTGCACACTGCTGTGTGTTATTTAGATTAGTGCAGCTTCTCTCTGCTCTATTATCTTTTACAAGCTGGATGAATCCTCCTCTGAGCTGGCTGGGCTTTCGCATACTGAGGAATTACATACAGGCAGAGCTGTCTGCAATCTGCAGGAAGAAACAGCCTGACACTTCAGTGGAAGATAGCTGCAGGGGGAAAGAAACACACAAATGATCTCTTGAGATTCAAAAGGAAGGGTGTATACAGCCTGCTTGTGTATGAATGTATTTTCTATGTGTGGACATATTGTACATCAACCTACTTCCTGTTTTGGTGGCCATTTTGTTTGTTTATAAACAAACTTTTTAAAACTGTTTTTAAACACTTTTAATGCAGCGAGGAGCGGCGAAATTGTGACAGAGGGTAATAGGAGATGTCCCCTAACGCACTGGTATGTTTACTTTTGTGCGATTTTTAACAATACAGATTCTTTTTAAGGGTTAATAATCCGATGATATAAATCACAGTCCCTCTGTGACTGCAATGCCGATTCTCACTTACAATGAATCAGAGGTCATAAAACTTCTGTGTGACTGAGATAAACACTTCAGATAGCAAGATAGATGTAAAATGTTCAATACATCATTATCATGGGCGTAATTATAGGGAAGCAGCTCCCATGTTGGGCGGGGCAGACTTCCTACTTCCACCTCCACTAGTGCCCCCTCCCACACTTCCATCGTCTCTCTGACACTCCAGCAGGCGCAAATACAGTTCATTGCCTGTGCAGTAACATTGAGGAGCTTGTGCACAGCTTTTTCCTCTGTGCATGAGTGGCTCTGTACACGGATGGGAGAGTGGCCACGAAGAGGAAGGAGGTGGAGGAGGATCAGAGAAGCCTCTGTATTATCCAGAGGCTACCTTCTACTTAGGCAAGTATCTATCTTTTCTTTTATTTCCCCACACATGTTTGCTTTAATGCGTTTACATTTGGGAGGACTTCATTGGAGGTGGCGTCACAAAGCTGATTCAAGAGAGATATTTTATTGAAATCAATCGTGAATCAGCCTGCTGTGTATGGGCAGCCAACAGATCTATCTCGTGGTGTATCTGCCAATACATCGCTAGATCTTGGTTGTATAATCTGTTGCTTGGGTCTGTTATCTGTTACTTGGTCTGTTATCTCTTACTTGGGTCTGTTATCTGTTGCTTGGATCTGTTATCTCTTACTTGGGTCTGTTATCTGTAATGGTGGCCATACACTTCTTGATTTGCAGCAGATTCGACCATCAGATAGATTTCTGTCAGATGCCTGACAAGTCGAATTTGACAGGGATCTAGGGATCTATCTGATGTGTGCCACACACTAGGAAGTTATTTCCAATAGATTTTAGTATGAAATCTATTGAGAAATCTATTGAAAATCGATCTACATGCATTATTGGACCATTAGATCCAATGCAACTCTATGGGCTATGATTTGCTGCAGATCGACCTACATTTTCCACCCTGTCAGATTGATCGAAATGGACTGCAAATCGATTTCCGACCGATCGATCGATGGCTGAAATCGACCAGTGTATGGGCCCCTTTACTTGGGTCTGTTATCTGTTACTTGGGTCTGTTATCTGTTACTTGGGTCTGTTATCTCTTACGTGGGTCTGTTGTCTGTTACTTGGGCTTGCAATGTCTTACTTAGATCTGTTATCTGTTACTTGCGTTTGTTATCTGTTACTTGGGTTTGTTATCTGTTACTTGGGTCTGTTGTCTGTTACTTGGGTCTGTTATCTGTTACTTGGGTCTGTTATCTGTTACTTGGGTCTGTTGTCTGTTACTTGGGTCTGTTATCTGTTACTTCGGTCTGTTGTCTGTTACTTGGGCTTGTTAAGTCTTACTTAGATCTGTTATCTGTTACTTGCGTTTGTTATCTGTTACTTGGGCTTGTTATCTGTTACTTGGGTCTGTTATCTGTTACTTGGGTCTGTTGTCTGTTACTTGGGTCTGTTATCTGTTACTTGGGTCTGTTATCTGTTACTTGGGTCTGTTGTCTGTTACTTGGGTCTGTTATCTCTTACGTGGGTCTGTTGTCTGTTACTTGGGCTTGTAATGTCTTACTTAGATCTGTTATCTGTTACTTGCGTTTGTTATCTGTTACTTGGGTTTGTTATCTGTTACTTGGGTCTGTTGTCTGTTACTTGGGTCTGTTATCTGTTACTTGGGTCTGTTATCTGTTACTTGGGTCTGTTATCTGTTACTTGGGTCTGTTATCTGTTACTTCGGTCTGTTGTCTGTTACTTGGGCTTGTTAAGTCTTACTTAGATCTGTTATCTGTTACTTGCGTTTGTTATCTGTTACTTGGGCTTGTTATCTGTTACGTGGGTCTGTTATCTGTTACTTGGGTCTGTTGTCTGTTACTTGGGTCTGTTATCTGTTACTTGGGTCTGTTATCTGTTACTTGGGTCTGTTGTCTGTTACTTGGGTCTGTTATCTGTTACTTGGGTCTGTTATCTGTTACTTGGGTCTGTTGTCTGTTACTTGGGTCTGTTATCTGTTACTTGGGTCTGTTATCTGTTACTTGGGCTTGTTATGTCTTACTTAGATCTGTTATCTGTTACTTGCGTTTGTTATCTGTTACTTGCGTTTGTTATCTGTTACTTGGGTCTGTTATCTGTTACTTGGGTCTGTTATCTCTTACGTGGGTCTGTTATCTGTTAAGGCACGTACACACACCGGATTCCTGCAAACTACGGGTTGTCAGACCCGCAGCGGGGCGGCCGTTCTTCCGACAGTTTGCCGGCAGGCTGATAAGGCTGTTTTTGACAGAGCGGATGTATCAAAACCAGCCTTATCAGCCTGCCGACAGACTGCACACACTGGCAAACTGTCGGTAGAACGGCCGCCCCGCGGGCGGGTCTGACGACCCGTCATTTGCAGGAATCCGGCGTGGGTATGCGTCTTGGGTCAGTTATCTCTTTCCTTGGTCTGTTATCTGTTACTTGGGTCTGTTATCTGCTACTTGGGTCTGTTATCTCTTACTTGGGTCTGTTATCTCTTAAGGTACGTACACACATCAGATTTTTCAGAACGACTTGTTGTTCAAACCGGTTGTTTTAACGACAGGTGGACGTGTATACATTAGAATGTTTGACTGATAGCAGCAGTTTCGACTGTTCCATTAGACAAATCCGTGGACTGTCATTCAAACGACAGTTAGGTCTGTACATGAGTACAAACGACTTGTTGTTTTGAAAGTCTATTAGTTTGACACTAATAGACATTCAAACAACAAGTCTTTTGATCAGTCATTTGTCCTGGTCTATTGTTTTATCCAGGCCAATAATCAGTCAAACGGCATGTAAACTAGCTGTAATTAGCATTTCAAATATTGTACAAGGCGTCTGAATGACTTTTTGTTTGAATGACAAGTTGTTCAAACGTCTGGTTTGAACGACAATTGGGCATAAGATCAGACGTGTGTATGCACCTTAACATGGGTCTGTTATATTTTACTTAGGATTCTTTCACAGTACATAACGCTCGCTTACATAACATCGTAATTACCTATGACCATAATTGCGTAATTAGCAGATTATGATAATCACTACAAGTAACTTCAGGGTCCTTTTCCTCTTATTCAAGAAGAACCAGAAGTGTTGTTTATTACCTGGAGGAGGGCTTACATTCTCTGTGGATTTTGCTTAGTCCTGTTGCACAGTGAAGTGTATGATTCCATATTCTCAGGTGATGGAGATTTCTGCGGTTTACTAGGAAAGCCAGGATGATTGACTGAGCGATGCTGGAAGCTATGGAGTGCCTGCTTCCTCCATCCAGCGGAGTGTATAACAACTCCCATAAGCCTGAACAGCTGGAAACAGACACACAGCTTGTTATGGAAGGTAAGCAGAGATGACTATCTTACTTATATCATCTAATAAAGATTTACAATGCAGATTTTATTCCGGGATTTCAAGGAGGAAAGTGGGAAACAATAGTTCAGAAGTTTGGATTTTTATCTGAATTTTACTGGAAGCAAATAAATGCAGGCTGTTAAACAAAACTAAGAATGACATGGCAGGCGTGGAAAAATAACATCCGGGATGGCAAAGTGATAATGCAGAAATAATGTCACATAAGGAAAGCACAAAGGAGAACAGCGCTATACAAGAAAAAAATGTCCACTGCAGTTCTGCCCTTTGCACTATGGCGTCCCTTTTACGCTTATGGTCACTACAATAATCAATTTATTTAGGACAGAAAAATCTCCACCTCATCCAGACACTCGACAAAAGAGTTCAAAAGTGGCATTTACCCTAGCATTCTATGTGGACAGGCTCCCTGGGAAAAAAGGGCACGGCAGTAGACTTACATGTGAACCATTTTATCTTATTTGGATGACTATAGTCATCCATATAGAAGACGCACTAGTCTATCTGGATGCGTAAGCATACCCAGTGTTGCTGCAGTGAGAGCGCCACCATGTAACCTTTACATGGTGGCGATTGGTGAAGGGGAACATGCGTTCCCCGAGCCAACCGTAACGCCTATGAATTAATAAATATGCTTTGAATAACGAGGCATGTTTATTCATAAAAGTTAAAGTAGAAAGTGTAGAAAAAAAAGATTGAACACTTCCTGGTAACTTCCAGGATAGAGTATAGCGCCATCTAGGAGGCAAAAGTAAAATGAAAGTAAAAAAATAAATAAAATAAACAAATAAATGTAATATCTATTAAAGCCGTATTACCCCCCCCCCCCCCTCCCCCAGGTATGTATATATTTTTTTATATTGATTGATCTCAAGTTTACTTTAATGTGAAAACACAGTTTGCATAGCGAATGGCCCTTTGTAACGATAATAGCCGTGGGCAGATAGGTTTACACAGGGGGTTTAAGGTTAGGCGTAGGGTTGGGTAGGTTTTTTTTAAAACCCTCATACTTTTTTGAAGAAATTCAAAAGAAAAATGTTTTTTAAACATAGGAAAATGTCATTTTCCTGAGCTTAAAACCATTTTTCTTTTAAATTTTTAAAAATGATTTTTGTCAAAAAGAGCCACAAGCAACACCCTTCCTTCTAGAAGTCACCAAGAGGGCTGGTCTGTTAAGGGGGATGACTATGAGGGGGCCTGCCTCCAAGACAGAAGCCGTAGTGTCATAGCTCCCAACTGTCCCTTTTTTGGAGTTACAGTTCCTCTTTGGGAGCCCTGTCCCTCTGTCCCCCTTTCCTCCTCATTTGTCCCTCTTTCAGGACTTTGTCCCTCTTTCTATATAAGTATACACTCACCTAAAGGATTATTAGGAACACCATACTAATACGGTGCTTGACCCCCTTTCACCTTCAGAACTGCCTTAATTCTAAGTGGCGTTGTTTCAATAAGGTGCTGAAAGCATTCTTTAGAAATGTCGGCCCATATTGATAGGAAAGCATCTTGCAGTGGATGGAGATTTGTGGGATGCACATCCAGGGCACAAAGCTCCCGTTCCATCATATCCCAAAGATGCTCTATTGGGTTGAGATCTGGTGACTGTGGGGGCCATTTTATGTTGTTGCATAATTTGGAATGCATTTGTAATAAGAGTCATTCCTATTCACAGTCAGCTTGCAGCCTTCAATCAGCCTAACACAGGACTGAGTGATTACCATTCGGCTACTTAATTATTTTATCTGGTTGACTGTTACAACTTTATTTTTATTGGGCAGCATGTGACTACTTGATGAATTATCAGATGGCATGTGACTGCTTGATGAATTATCTGCATGTGACTGCTTGATGAATTATCTGATGGCATGAGACTACTTTATGAATTATATGATGGCATGTGACTACTTGATAAATTATCTGATGGCATGTGACTGCTTGATGAATTATCTGATGGCATGAGACTACTTTATGAATTATCTGATGGCATGAGACTACTTTATGAATTATATGATGGCATGTGACTACTTGTTGAATTATCTGATGGCATGTGACTGCTTGATTAATTATCTGATGGCATGAGACTACTTTATGAATTATCAAATGGCATGTGACTACTTGTTGAATTATCTGATGGCATGTGACTGCTTGATTAATTATCTGATGGCATGAGACTACTTTATGAATTATCAAATGGCATGAGACTGCTTGATGAATTATCTGATGGCATGTGACTACTTGATGAATTATCTGATGGCATGTGACTACTTTATGAATTATCGGATGGCATGAGACTACTTTATGAATTATCTGATGGCATGTGACTACTTGATGAATTATCTGATGGCATGTGACTACTTGATGAAATATCTGATGGCATGCAACGACTTGATGAATTATCTGATGGCATGCGATGACTTGATGAATTATCTGCATGTGACTGCTTGATGAATTATCTGATGGCATGAGACTACTTGATGAATTATCTGATGGCATGAGACTACTTGATGAATTATCTGATGGCATGAGACTACTTGATGAAATATCTGATGGCATGCAACGACTTGATGAATTATTTGATGGCATGAGACTACTTGATAAATTATCTGATGGCATGAGACTACTTGATAAATTATCTGATGGCATGTGACTACTTGATGAATTATCTGATGGCATGAGACTGCTTGATGAATTATCTGATGGCATGTGACTGCTTGATGAATTATCTGATGGCATGTGACTGCTTGATGAATTATCTGATGGCATGTGACTACTTGATGAATTATCTGATGGCATGTGACTGCTTGATGAATTTTCTGATGGCATGCGACTGCTTGATGAATTATCAGATGGCATGCGACTGCTTGATGAATTATCAGATGGCATGTGACTGCTTGATGAATTATCTGATGGCATGTGACTACTTGATGAATTATCTGATGGCATGTGACTACTTGATGAATTATCAGATGGCATGCGACTGCTTGATGAATTATCTGATGGCATGTGACTGCTTGATGAATTATCTGATGGCATGTGACTGCTTGATGAATTATCTGATGGCATGTGACTACTTGATGAATTATCTGATGGCATGTGACTGCTTGATGAATTATCTGATGGCATGTGACTGCTTGATGAATTATCTGATGGCATGTGACTGCCTGATGAATTATCTGATGGCATGCGACTGCTTGATGAATTATCTGCATGTGACTGCTTGATGAATTATCTGATGGCATGTGACTGCTTGATGAATTATCTGATGGCATGTGATTACTTGATGAATTATCAGATGGCATGAGGCTGCTTGATGAATTATCAGATGGCATGCGACTGCTTGATGAATTATCTGATGGCATGAGATTGCTTGATGAATTATCTGATGGCATGCGACTGCTTGATGAATTATCTGATGGCATGTGACTACTTGATGAATTATCTGATGGCATGTGACTACTTGATGAATTATCTGATGGCATGTGACTACTTGATGAATTATCAGATGACATGCGACTGCTTGATGAATTATCAGATGGCATGTGACTGCTTGATGAATTATCAGATGGCATGTGACTGCTTGATGAATTATCTGATGGCATGCGACTGCTTGATGAATTATCAGATGGCATGCGACTGCTTGATGAATTATCTGATGGCATGTGACTACTTGATGAATTATCAGATGGCATGTGACTGCTTGATGAATTATCAGATGGCATGCGACTGCTTGATGAATTATCAGATGGCATGCGACTGTTTGATGAATTATCTGATGGCATGCGACTGCTTGATGAATTATCTGATGGCACGTGACTACTTGATGAATTATCTGATGGCATGCGACTGCTTGATGAATTATCAGATGGCATGCGACTGCTTGATGAATTATCAGATGGCATGCGACTGCTTGATGAATTATCAGATGGCATGCGACTGCTTGATGAATTATCTGATGGCATGCGACTACTTGATGAATTATCTGATGGCATGCTACTTAATGTATGTATACAGGACCCATTTTGGCTACTGAATTTTCTTTTTTGACGCACCTGGCTATTTATTTTGTTCATTTTAAGGCAACTGGCTACTTAATTATTTTATCTAGAGATGTGTGACTGCTTAATATTTTTATTTAGCAGCATTTGACTACTTTATGAATTATCATGAGGCATGTAACTACTTGATTATTTTATCTAAAGTTTATCTGGTCAGTCCCACTCTCTGTCAATAGCACCGCTACTTATTTTGTGTATGCTGCGCGCGCCACATGTGTCCGTCTCCGTGTTATG